>NW_016158685.1:67425-69020 GCF_001687245.7 Rhagoletis zephyria
AAATTGTTAATATAATTGTTATAAGGCCATAAAATAAAATAAAAACAAATATTTTGAGGACGAGCATACCTAAAAAGTTAAACATTCTAATAATAGAAATATTAACAAAAACCAACAAAACCAACAACCACATGATCAAGTGAATTGCAGCGGAATAGCTGCGCTTGATTGTAGTTGGCTTAGGCAAAGTGAAATAGTGGAGATAAGCAAAAAGAAGTAACAAGACAAACTTAGCACAGTGCGTAGGCAACTGGCTGAGTCAGTGGTGATCGTCGGTTCGAATCCTACTGAAAGAAGTCTGATGAGGAAATGTGGTGATTTCCGAAATAGCTATCACTTCTACCATTTTTTCAAATTATTGTTGCTTTTCCACAATAAATTTTCATTTAAAAAACGGCCTCGAGCTCAATATAAATTGTTGAATATAATTGTTATAAGGCCAAAAAAATAACAAAAACAAATAACTTAAGGACGAGCACACCTAAAAGTTAAACATTCTAAAAATAGAATTATTAGCAAAAACCAACAATACCAACAACCACATGATCAAGTGAATTGCAGCGGAATAGCTGCGCTTGATTGTGTTGGCATAACAAAAATGAAAATAGTGGAAAAAAGCAAACGATAATTTACAAGGCGTACTTAGCACGGTGCATAGGCAACTGGCTGAGTCAGTGGGATCGTCGGTTCGAATCCTACTGAAAGAAGTCTGATGAGGAAATGTGGTGATTTCCGAAATAGCTATCACTTCTACCATTTTTTCAAATTATTGTTGCTTTTCCACAACAAGTTTTCACTTAAAAACGGCCTCAAGCTAATAAAAATTGTTTAATATAACTGTTATAAGGCCATAAAATAACAAAAAAAAACAAATAACTTAAGGACGAGCACATCTAAAAAGTTAAACATTCTAATAATAGAAATATTAACAAAACCCAACAACCACATGATCAAGTGAATTGCAGCGGAATAGCTGCGCTTGTTTGTAGTTGGCTTAGCAAAGTGAAATAGTGGAGATAAGCAACAAGAAGTAAGAAGACAAACTTAGCACAGTGCGAAGGCAACTGGCTGAGTCAGTGGTGACCATCGGTTCGAATCTTACTGAAAGAAGTCTGATGAGGAAGTGTGGTTATTTCCGAAATAACTATCACTTCCACCATTTTTTCAAATTATTGTTGCTTTTCCACAATAAGTTTTCAATTAAAATGGGCCTCAACTCATAAAAATTGTTGAATATTATTATTATTATTATTATTTTTTTTTTTTATTGTCGTAGGAGAAGGAAATGCTTTATGCACTGGCCGGGGGCGCTAGTCTCTATACTACCTTCCCCGAGTGTGGGACTCCCACCGAAGCGTGTTGGGCTACCCACTAAAACCCAAACTCCCACCGCCCGCGCAAGAATCCCGCATCTGGCACCGCAATTCTGCATGTCTTCAGATGCAGGAGCGCGCTGTTAGAGCCTTAGGGCTGCTCTTTTGTAGGGGCGTTTCGTTCGGGTGTCCTCAGTAGACAACCTTTCTCTCGTTTGCAGCGGAGTACGAATTTCACGTATCTCGCAACTGCTTCCCACTTTTCTGCGCTGGAAATCATTA
>NW_016158685.1:72408-72941 GCF_001687245.7 Rhagoletis zephyria
GGTTAGCTGCGAATAATAACCAATAAGCAGTCCCAGACCAGAGCGGGGGAGCCGAGGGCCTGATTTAAAGATCAGAAATGCTTGATGAATCTCCTGTGTCCGGGCGAACAGATGCCGCCTCCCAAAAAGTATCCCAGGATTGAGACCAGTTAGATCCTGTTCATGGCATACTGGAACATGTATACTATTAATTCGACATTGGGCTGGCGAGAGCAGTATTCCACCACTTTAGTATGTGAGGGTGACACCTCATAGAAATGGCTGGTGGGCTAATGCTGCAATCGCCTCCGTCTCGTAAAAACCCTGGCAGGTCTTCAAGTACGTTCAATACACGTCGCCATTTAGTTGGCCGCACAGGTCCAGTTGAGATTTACTCCTGGTTTTGCGCTGTCTTGGCTCTGAACACAATATCCCATAAAGACTTGTGTCAACCCTCGCGATGGCCTGCTCCTTTGAGAGAAGGGAACTTCGGGACACTTAAAAGCGACTGTGCTACGTGTGGAGATAGCGGCTTGAAGCGGAGACCCAATTGA
>NW_016158685.1:72975-73954 GCF_001687245.7 Rhagoletis zephyria
CGCTGTCTTGGCTCTGAACACAATATCCCATAAGGACTTGTGTCAACCCTCGCGATGGCCTGCTCCTTTGAGAGAAGGGAACTTCGGGACACTTAAAGCGACTGTGCTACGTGTGAAGATAGCGGCTTGAAGCGGAGACCCAATAGAACTGACAGGATTAAACAAATAACAAAAACAACTGTAGTGGGTGTAGATGCTCCCGAGGAAGAATGTAGCGCATTTAGAAAGAGCAGTAGAGTTGTGCGCTCCCCGCACAAACTCCGCTGCAGGCAAAAGCCGGCGCCACGAGCACGGAGAAAGCCGTCGACGTGGTGCAGAAAGGTACACCTTTGCAAACGACAACTCCCGTCAGCCGGGATGATGGTCATCAAACGCCAGCTGCTGCAAACNGCAGAGACAAGCATGCCACCGCAAGCTTGGGAAAGTGCGACGGCAATAAAGATGAGCAATTGGCCCAGATTCGGCTCGTCTTGCTGTCTCCAAGCAGAAAAATGTGTCCATGGACATAAAAACGGNCCAGCACGGAGAGAGCCGTCGACGTGGTACAGATGGGTACACCTTCGCAAACGACAACTCCCGGCAGCCGGGATGGTGGTCATCAAACGCCAGCTGCTGCAAGCAGAGACAAGCATGCCACCGCAAGCTTGGGAAAGTGCGACGGCAATAAAGATGAGCAATTGGCCCAGATTCGGCTCGTCTTGCTGTCTCCAAGCAGAAAAATGTGTCCATGGACATAAAAACGGCTATGGCCCAAATCGAGGAGAGCCTAAATATACTAAGCTACCTCCGAGAGCAGCGCCGGAAGGGGTCTACCCTTCCCGAGCTGAAGAAAACTGGCCCTGGCTCGCAACAGGGAGATCGAACTCGATCCGACTCCCCAACAGGCGAGCCGGAAAAAAAATACTACTAATAATAATAATAATAGTAGTAAAAATATTATTATTAATAATCCTAATAACAATAACGGTAATAATAATAA
>NW_016158685.1:74123-83892 GCF_001687245.7 Rhagoletis zephyria
TAATTCGATCTGTTCGGAAAACCCGCCAAGACGGCGTGCTCATCGAAATGGAGCGCTGTGGCGACCACTCAGAATTTAAGGAAAATGTGTGCACTGCCATTGGCCAGCTTGGAGACGCCCGTATTCTTCCTAGACATTTACGTCTAGAAGTTCTGGGCATGGACTGCCTAACCACGGCCCCAGAAGTGGAGAACGCTATACGCGGGGAGTTAGGAGACAAGATGAATGGCCAACTTCGCGTCTCTCTCCTCGCTGTAAACTCGCGAGAACAAAGAATGGCTGTGGGGGAAATCGACGAACTGCCAGGCCGGACTCTTATTGAAAAGGGGAAGCTGCGAGTAGGTTGGATTATCTGCCGCGTCCGAGAGCGCGCGGATGTCCAAAGGTGTTTCCGCTGTCTGGGGTATGGCCACAAAAAGGCGGCATGCAAAGGCCCAGACAGAAGCAGTTCATGCTGGAAATGTGGTCAGCAGGGCCACATAGCCTCTGCGTGTAAAGAAAGCCCAAGCTGCTACCTGTGCTCGGCAGGAGATGGACAGAAAAATTCCCATCACCTGCCCGGGTCGGGAGCGTGCACAGCGTGCAGGGATGCCCTTGCTAAGGCTAAGTCCAAGCTTGGGAGAATATGATTAAATTTATACAAGGCAATATGAACAGGAGTAGGGTAGCTGATGACCTGCTGGACCAATTGGTTCTTGAACAAAGAGCAGACGCTGTCATCATCAGTGAACCCTATAGAACAAAAGAAACCTGGCATGTTGACCAATCAGGCTCGGCCGCGATATGGATTGCTAACCCCAACCATCGCGCAGAGAGCAGCGGGGTAGGACGCTGCTACGTCTGGGTTAAAATGGCGCAAATCACTGTGGTGAGCTGCTACCTGTCTCCAAACGACACAGTCCCTGTCTTCAGGGGAAAGCTCGAAGACCTTGAAGACGAATTGCGCGATATAACCGGCCACATAATTGTTGCTGGAGATTTCAACGCAAGAGGCGTGGAATGGGGTATGCCCCAAACAAACACCAGGGGAAGACTGGTCCTTGAAATGGCAGCCCGCATTGGCCTGACCATCCTCAACACCGGAACGACCCCTACATATCGAAGGCCGGGTTTTGGATACTCTATCCCCGACATAACCCTGGTCTCAGAAAGCCTTCTCCGAAGGGCTGACGGATGGAGAGTGATGGAAGACCTGAGTGGTAGCGACCACGACTACATCACCTTCCCAGTCACTGACATAACGCGAGGGCAAACACGTAGTATCCCTCGCAGGAAACCAGGATGGCACCCGTCTAGGGTCGATGTTCGCAAGTTCGATACGTCACTCCTAGCAGATTCCCAAGGCATTTCACCCACAACGGGAGAGATCCACAACAGGGAGTCTTGTACTAAGCTGGTCGAAGAAACTATGCGCTGCATTCACCGGGCATGCAAAGCCTCAATGCCACAGAGGAGAGCATGGTCAGGTAAAAAGCAGGTATACTGGTGGAATGACCGAATTGCTGAGCTGCGAAGGGCCTGCCATAGAATGCGGAGACTCGCAACGCGCGCTCGTGGTAGACCCGAGGCGCTGACCAGAGCAGCAGCCTACAAAAGCGCAAAGAAAGCACTTGNCAAATTATGCGCTACATTCACCGGGCGTGCAAAGCCTCAATGCCACAGAGGAGAGCATGGTCAGGTAAAAAGCAGGTATACTGGTGGAATGACCGAATTGCTGAGCTGCGAAGGGCCTGCCATAGAATGCGGAGACTCGCAACGCGCGCTCGTGGTAGACCCGAGGCGCTGACCAGAGCAGCAGCCTACAAAAGCGCAAAGAAAGCACTTGGGGCCGAGATACAGAAGAGCAAACGGAACTGCTGGAAAGCGCTATTGAAAGCGCTATGTGACGAAGTGCCAGGCCAGGGATACAAAATAGTGATGAAAAAGTTCCATACATCATCACAGGCGATGGATGAGGCCCGAGTTAAGAATATAGTGGATGCGCTATTTCCCACACACCCACTAAGAGCCGACACAGTGTTCGTCGAGGAGCAAGCCGAGGCACCACTGTTTTCGACAGACGAGCTGAAGCTAGCCCTGCGAAGCATGAAAGCCGGCAAGGCTCCAGGCCCAGATGGCATACCAGCGGAGGCAATCAGGTTAGCAGCGGAAACGAGCCCTGATCTTCTGCTTAACATGTACAACAGCTGCCTTAGGGCCCGGGTTTTCCCAAGCCAATGGAAGAAGGCGAGACTGGTGCTTATACCCAAGGGCAAAGGGGACCCAAACTCTCCTTCATCCTTCCGGCCACTCTGCATGCTAGACACAGCAGGCAAAATGATGGAGAGTCTGCTCAAAATACGCTTGACGTCAGCCATAGAAAGCGAGGGAGGCCTTTCACCCCGACAACATGGCTTCAGGAAGGGACACTCAACTATAGGAGCAATTGGCGAAGTAGTCGAGGCGGTACATAAGGCCGAAGAAGCCTGCCACCAGGCGCGGCCAATAGTGCTGCTAGTCACACTGGACGTCAAGAACGCCTTCAACTCGGCAAGATGGGACGACATGCTGGAGGCCTTGGAACGGTCATTCAAGGTTCCAATATACTTGCTAGATATGATCCGGGACTACCTCAGTGAAAAAGCTGCGCAGCGCACGGCGGCTCTAAGCCGGCTGAAGGCGAGGGTGAGCGGCCCGAAGCCATGCAGCAGGAAGCTTCTGATGACAGCGGTCCAATCGGTGCTCCTGTACGGGGCAGAAATATGGGCTGACGCATTGAAAGTCAAAAAATACCGGGTTCAAATGTCTTCGGTACAGCGCAGAGGGGCACTACGCATTGCTTCTGCATACCGTACAGTGTCCGCGGACGCGGTTCTAGTTATTTCTGGCGTCATGCCAATTGAGCTACTTGCTTACGAGCGAAAAGAGATTTACAATCTCAGTGCCGAGATAGGTCGAGCAGCTGCCGCGGCAAGGGCGCGCGAGCAACTGATCCAGCAGTGGCAACAAAACTGGAACGCGNACACTATGCATTGCTTCTGCATACCGTACAGTGTCCGCGGAAGCGGTTCTAGTTATTTCTGGCGTCATGCCAATTGAGCTACTTGCTTACGAGCGAAAAGAGATTTACAATCTCAGTGCCGAGATAGGTCGAGCAGCTGCCGCGGCAAGGGCGCGCGAGCAACTGATCCAGCAGTGGCAACAAAACTGGAACGCGAGCACAAAAGGTCGATGGACACACTCCCTGATAGCCGACCTTCAAACATGGCTGAACAGACCACATGGGGAAGTCGATTTCTACCTGACGCAATTCCTCACCGGTCATGGTTACTTCCGAGAATATCTTCATAGAATGGGAAGGGTGGACTCACCGTTCTGTCACTACTGTGGAAACGTCGAAGATAACGTGTACCACACATTCTTCACCTGCGAACACTTCTTGATTTCGCGCAGAATGTTGGAAGAAAGACACGGAGACATTACTCCGGACAACATAGTTGGGATAATGATTTCCAGCGCAGAAAAGTGGGAAGCAGTTGCGAGATACGTGAAATTCGTACTCCGCTGCAAACGAGAGGACGGTTGTCTACTGAGGACACCCGAATGAAACGCCCCTACAAAAGAGCAGCCCCAAGGCTCTAACAGCGCGCTCCTGCATCTGAAGACATGCAGAATTGCGGTGCCAGATGCGGGATTCTTGCGCGGGCGGTGGGAGTTTGGGTTTTAGTGGGTAGCCAACACGCTTCGGTGGGAGTCCCACACTCGGGGAAGGTAGTATAGAGCCTAGCGCCCCCGGCCAGTGCATAAAGCATTTCCCTCTCCTACGAAAAAAAAATAAAAAATTTAGGAGGTAAAACTTGACGAACACATTTCAGGGATTTTGGAACGAGGACAATAATACGCGAAATATAGAAAAGTAATTAAAGGTAGGTATTGTTATTTATTTTTATATTTAATTTCCAGCATTAACTCTTTCACCCTGTTCATCTCTCTTATGCTGAATTTTGAAAAACATTAGTGGTATTCCCGCAGTCTTGCAAAGCCCTTGCACGGTGAACGGTTTGCAAAGATATCCCATAGGAAAGCCGGTTTTTTTTTCGTGCAATCCGTGCACCGTGCAAGGGCTTTGAAAGACTTCGAGAATGCCCCTATTGTACATTTCATTGCATTGCAAAACATTTCAACGATTTCTCGGCAGTTCAGGTTTTTGCTGCTACCAAGGGGTTTATACCTAGTTTTTTCAAATTAATGTAAACTGTTGTTTCATGTAGAGTCCGACCGATTCCCAATTTTTTTGCCAATGCCGATTAATCAGCCGAAGGGCAAAGAATCGGCCGATGCCAATGCCGATTCCTTAAAAAAACTACGTGATTATAAATTCATTCAAGTACAAATGCTTTTAATGAATTTTAATAATAACAAAAGAAACACATAAACAAATAACTAAATAACTTTACAAAAACAATAACCATCCAAGTATCTATTCACTTATTTGCGTATATATATAAATATCTTTTAAAAAATGGTATATCGCTTATACATATCAGTGCAATACTTTGTTCCATAGTGTTTTTCTTATTCAATGTAAAATAAATAGTTCATTCGAAATTACATTTACTAGTACTACTCAGTTTTCAATACAATTTGTTAACCCTCCATTAGACGCGTGGATTCGACTCACGCGGTTAGTAGCGTGGATTATACTATGCTCAAACAGGCCAATTAGCTAAGGCAATTAAGCTTTAAGATGCGGCATTGAGTTTTGTATTCAC
Organism: Rhagoletis zephyria; assembly: GCF_001687245.7. Classification (NCBI taxonomy): domain Eukaryota; kingdom Metazoa; phylum Arthropoda; class Insecta; order Diptera; family Tephritidae; genus Rhagoletis; species Rhagoletis zephyria. Next base: position 78,875 of record NW_016158685.1, read on the forward strand.
ACACACGTCAGCTGCGCAATTAGCGGTACGAAATCAGCTGCTGGATTACCTACAGTGATGGAAAAGTTGGTACAATCGTACCTTTATTTAGTTTGAAAGTGCATTCGGTACAAACGCACAATTTTAGGTACATTTGGAACGTAGCCAAATAACTTCTCAGGAATCAGTTGTTATTTTTATTAACATTTCAATGCAATTTCTGGTGCGGGCAACTGGTCTAATAGCTTCCCTCCTATGTAAAGGGGCATACAAATGATACAGAAGGAAGGTCAAAGTAATGCAACTGCAATTGATTTCGCTAGATAGACGCAAAATATTTATTTTTAAAAGTTCAGATCGAAGAACTGGGAGGAAAGAGATTCATCTTTTCTACAACATAGTTTCGTCTCGCGCTGCTCAAAGAGATTATTTCAATTGCCAAATTTTTTTTAATGTGAGTGCAGAAGTTGATAGGGTATCGATGGGAATTGATATCCTCCTACTTTCTTTATATATGAATACATATTTACTTTTAAGGTAAATCAATCTACTTTTAGGTAAAGTCTTCCGCAAATTAGGTACAATTTTATAATTTAATTTTCGAGACCTGATGGAATATCAGCTGTAAAAGAGGACCAGAAACAAACAGCTGATTGCTCTTTGTTCAATAAACATACCTCCAGGTCAAAACTAAACTTACCCAGCAGGGTTGCATAGAGAATCTGACACAAATTAATTGCCAATTAATTATTNTTAAACTTACCTAGCAGGGTTGCATAGAGAATCTGACACAAATTAATTGCCAATTAATTATTAACTGGCAATTAATAATTTGAATTTTTGGAGGATAAATTAGGTAAAAATGAAGGCTTAAATTGGTGAAAAGGTTCTTAATTGCCAATAAATAATTGGTGCCTGTTTGAACATAGTCTTACAATGGTAGTCCAATTTATTTAATTTGATTTGATTTAATGTATTTAAAGAAAGGGGTTATATCTGTAAGACTTTTTTGTATTTTATAGTACATCAACTAGTTGGTATTACACAAAATTTAATTCCTTAACATAATGCTGTGTAAACTCAAAACTAAGAGTTCGGCAAATTGAAAAAATTTATATATATATATATTTATTTAAAATAGTAAATCATCAGTTAAAAGGAGAAAATAAAATAAAAATAAAATAAATAAAAATTTATTTATTGAAATTAAAATTAAAACTTACTGTTAAACATTACAAATTAAAAGTTGTCGTTTTTATTATATACACAATTGGAACACAGAAATTTTATTATGTAATTATGAGAAAAGAGACAGAGACAAAGAAAATAGAACAGCCATATCACAATTACATTCATCATAAAGTTTTAAAATAATTATGAATTATCACCTTGTAGTTACCCCTATTCATAACAGCCTTGAAAGATTCAGGAATGGAATTCCAGAGCCTCATAGCATTAACGAAGAACAGCCTTGATGAGGGAAAGTAGGAGTATTTAGGGAGTATCAGATTATGATGCCTGCTTGACCTTGTTAATTTTAAATTCTCGTATAGGGTTTGGACTTCTATTAACTTGAACATAAATGTACAATTTGTAGCGGCTAGGTAATTAAAAATATTTCATCCCAGAATTCTGGTTCTCCACGAAGAGATGTGGTCATATTTTCTTAGGCCATAGAGGTAACGCGTAACATTATTAAACGCAACATCTATTTTATGGGACGAAATAGAATCAAGTTTGCTATAAACAAGCTCAGACTACGTTATTTGCGGTACAATGAGTTGAATAGCCAATTTTCTTCTTCTCTCCAAAGGTGTAAATGACGCTGACATTCGTAGTCTGCGTAAAACAACATACACATTAGGGATGTTGCGGATGTGGAATTTTAGACATCCGCGGATGCGAATGCAGATGCGAATATCTAACAGCTAACATCCGCGGATGCGAATGCGAATGCGGATGTCAAGTATTTTTGAAAAACCATTAGAATCTAGCATAATGGCGAGATCGTTGTTTAAACAGCGCTTACAAACCAGATACATACGTCATGTTGTTTCAGAATTTGGAGAACCTGTAACTTTGTCAGCACTTTTCGATTTAAGTTTTTGTAATTCATTTTTAACACTTTCTTCTGCGACTGCTTTGAAAAATTTGTGCTTATAGCGAGCTAAATAGGTGGATATGGAAAATAGATTATTATTTTTAAACAAAATTCTGTTTTCAAAGTCGTGCTTACTCATTGACTTTAAATAGCAAAGAAGGGACAGTTTTACCACCGAAGTTTTTAGCCAAGGATCCTGTGTATATCCCTATGAAAAAAATATTATCCAACAAGTAAACAAAACTACTGTTTTTTTAAATTTTTGCTAAAAATAAATTCCCCAAAGAGCCCCATTTGAAATTATTCAAACGAATAAATGTAATAGGTGGCATACGCGGTAAGTCTGAGTCACGAGTCATTTGTGTACGTGTTGACTCGCCTTCGACTACACACAGTTGAATCATTCAGAGTCATGCCGGGAGTCATGTTGGTGTAACTAACACATATTTATTTTCACAAACACATCCAAACCGACTCACGAATCAAACGCAAATCACGAAAATGTTGTTAAGAATTACAGTGCACACTTTCTTCTTTTGTGTCTAGTTTTTTTTTTTGTTTTTAAGATTGGCCCAACAAAATCATAATAAAGAAAGAAGCCAAGGCAGGTATTATTAAGAGGACTATGTTCTGAATTATTATTTTTATTGGCCAAATAATTGACATAAGAACGATTATGAGAAATGTAAACATAACAAAACGGAAAGGGAAATCGACTGCGTCCAAGCAAATATAAGGACAAAGGCTGACTGTAAAAAGCCGTTTTTTCTTGTAACGAGTTAATAGACACAAAAGGTGCCGTCACATTCCTTCCGGCAAATCCCCAGCCATGTTGTTGCGTAGAATAAAGAAGTTGTGAGCATCAAATCTGGACTATTCATTTGACAGCAATTGAGTCACCATAAGCCGGTAATACAAAATCATTACATGTAAGTCAGTCACTTTCTTGCCACCATCCACTGGAAACGAGCTATCCATCAACCGTAAATTAAGATTCCTGTTTGGACCGACAAACTAAGGTAAATCATTGGCGCCCAACTAAACGGGTGAAAAAGAATAAGTTTTTGTTGAACATAACCACACTTAATCCCGGCATAAAATAACCGCGTGCTCAGCTGAGGGAATATAGCAATTTCATCATCGAATCAATTTAATACATCATAAAATTAGATTTAAGGAAAAATTAAAATCTTTTAGTCGTTTTTCTCATTTTCTTGGTNATCGTTTACCATTCTCAATCTGGTTGAATATTCTCAGTCTGATTTGGTCTTCCGGTAAATTCGGGGGTGGATAGTCTTGATCTTTGTTGCGGACCTTGTTGGCGACAGAAGGAACCAAAGGAGATACAGGTAATACTCCCAAGTATTCAAGGCCTTCGCTGCATCCCGGGAGCAAACAACTTGGTCCATAAAAAGATTCGAGCTAGTGCGTTAAACGCCATTCTCAGCTCACGTTCGNTACTAATTTTCCTTTATTTTTTTGTAATTTCTCTGGGTATTCATTCCCAATAAAATTTGAAACTCGTATCAAATTAATATCGTTTACCATTCTCAATCTGGTTGAATATTCTCAGTCTGATTTGGTCTTCCGGTAAATTCGGGGGTGGATAGTCTTGATCTTTGTTGCGGACCTTGTTGGCGACAGAAGGAACCAAAGGAGATACAGGTAATACTCCCAAGTATTCAAGGCCTTCGCTGCATCCCGGGAGCAAACAACTTGGTCCATAAAAAGATTCGAGCTAGTGCGTTAAACGCCATTCTCAGCTCACGTTCGGTATAATATTAAACAAAATTTTGGACCGAAAATCACATGAGATATACAACCAATTGAGCGTGAATTTTTTGTTAAACTAATTAGATTTAAAGCAATATTCAAATAGTGATCGATTTATGCGGCATTATTTTTGAAAGTGGATATTCAAAACGACATACTCATAGAATAAAATAATAATAAATATATAAATGAATGAGTTGGAAATATGTGAGAGAGCATATCGGGAACTGAAGGCGAATGAGGTGTTAACACCTCAGGGTCTTCTTCATCAAATGATACATTATTGTTATCGAACCGCTCGGTTGAAGCTAAAACCTGAGTCGGCTTCACGCCAGGCAGATCTGATCGGTAAATTTCAGTCGAAACTTCGTGAGCTTCGGATGTCTTCACCGAATACGGGAATCCCGACGTGCGATCCCCAATTAATTTTGAACCCGACTTTCCATAGTTTTGAGAATGAACGGGAAACAATGAGTTCAACTCATAATACTGTTCCATCACAACACTTACCCTTAACCATACCAGATTCGATTCCAAACCATAATATACCGACATCGCTTCAGGCAACTGAACCACGGTATACCCTGACCACCAGTACGGATAATTCAAATGCTCAACCAGCCGTTCTTAATTCAGTGACAGGCGGAATGGAACCAACACCCTACTGTCTGTAATGATGTCTGAGTTGCTGAGAGCCCAAACACAGATGCAACAGCAAATGCTCCGTGATCAGATTCAGTTGCAGACACATATTCCTGACGTTCGTGATATGAACCAAACCATGCCAACGACCTGGAATCATACCTGGATACCACCCTCGGTGGATCCTCCGCATGGTTCTTTGGGTGGTCCTGCAACCTTACAAACTCAAACGATCAATACCTACCGTGGTGTTAGAACGTCTCATATCCAAGAACCAATTAATCAACCTTCTCATTTATATCCGAGTTATTCGCTATCCGGTCCACCACAATCACGACCAAATCAAGCCAATATATTCGAAGAATCTGCCCAAACGGATGCAATGGATAGGAAATTGAGAGGCTTACCATCATGGATGGGACGTGCTCAATTCGATGGCGTTCATGTGAACGAAAAATTTCTATCGGTTGAAGATTATTTGGCTATTATTGGCTCATTTCGATATAAGATTGGAGTACCCGAC
>NW_016158685.1:85244-85507 GCF_001687245.7 Rhagoletis zephyria
GAACTTCCTGACGCCTTATCTCGTTCTTTTGCTCTTCTCAACATCGTTCGTAGAAATCCAATTGACCTTCCGAGTAATTTTCACGTTAATCGTACCCCAGTCACATCCGTGATCAACATTGACCCAAACACGTGCGATAAATGGTACAACAAAATGGATGCCATGACCTCAAAACAACCATTAGATAGATATAAAATCGAGAACAACCTCCTATATCATCGATTGAAATTTTCCAATCAAAGTGCGGAAATACTGTGGACACT
>NW_016158685.1:87291-110360 GCF_001687245.7 Rhagoletis zephyria
TCATAATCAACATTCGCATCAGGGTGTTTGGAAAACTTATAGACGTATCTCACAACGCTATTACTAGCCAAACATGTATGAGTCCGTTTAGCAGTACGTTCGGCAATGTGAACTATGCCACCGCATTAAACCAAGTAATGAGATCACCAAAACACCCCACGACGAATATAGAGAACCAAAACGACGACTCCATCGGTAAGCTGCCCATGTCTAAAAATCGTAACCAATGGATCTTCGTAGCCATCGACTGTTACTCGCGATATGTCTGCGCGCAGCCCATGAAAAACGCAAACGCCATATCCGTAGTCAATTATCTTCGACATATATTCACGGTGAATGGCTGCCCCGAAATCATTATATCAGATAATGGTACTCAATTCGTTAGTCAAACTTTCGCAAAGCTTTGTGCCGATTATAATATCAAACACATGAAAACGCCTTTGTACCATCCACAAGCCAATCAGATAGAGGCGACAAACAAAAGCATTAAACTTGGATTACGTGCTCACATGGCTTATCTTCTTGAACATTCCTCCTCCGAAAACAATCTTTCTCGTGTTATTCATGATATTAACACCTCAGAGTATTCCGCCACGGGCTACACGCCATATTTCCTACACACCGGTCGTGAAAATGTGAAAGATGGAAACGAATATAAATTATTATTGGATGTAAATCCATACCATACCTAGGAGGTGGAACAACGTACAGTTCTGGCTGATGAAATTCGAGACAGACAGTTCGAACAATATCAACAAGCCGCACAACGGACATTGACCCGCAAAAGAGAACGCCATTTCGAGATAGGCTCGGAAGTGTACATTCCCAATCCTAAAAAGTCCGTGGCCGGAGAGGGCTATGCACTACCAAAAATTAGAGCCTATGTTTCACGGAAACTTGGTTCGAATTCATATGAACTGATCTATGCTAAACACCAAGTGCTTGGCAATTATTCCGCCGATTTAATCACAACACGTTAACATGAATTTCCATGAATATATGGCGGGCCTCCATACTCCCTTGATTTTGCCTTATTACAGGGTACACGACTTGAATAAATTAATTAAGTTTAGTTTTGTTATATCCATTGTTTTGTTATATTATATCAGTACATTGCTAGTAAATCAATCAAAGCAAACAAGAAAAGATTCATAACCAAATAATTTACCAATGCCTTTCATCTACCGTAGCTTATGTAATGCGTACGGAAACTAAATAGTAAAGACGGAACATGTGTACATACATATGCGCTCAGAGGCGAACTGAACGAGTCAGGATGGGTTTGACGAAGATCATGTAGAACGATGTCGATGTAAGGGGTCTAACGTACAGGCCGTGAATCGCATTTGAACCACCATTCTCATATCCCTACTAAACGCCCCACAGGTTTTTTTGTTAACGTGTCGCTGAATATGAGAGGGGGATAATGATCTATTATTTTTATTGGCCAAATAATAGACATAAGAACGATTATGATAAATGTAAACATAACAAAACTGTTAAAGCTAAACTTCAAAATGGGGGGGATGCCAAATGAGTGTTCGTAACCAATAGTTATTCTAGACACGAACCATTATATCAGTATAGACACGAATTGGCATGGCCACTATGAAAACGCCCACACTGACATACGACAAAAGAATCGGTGGTCACATACCACGACGCTAGAAAAATATCTTTCCTTTTTCCGAATTGGACACGGAGCGAACCACACTCATCAGCCCTCGCAAGAACGGAATTAAAACCAAGTAATTGAAGTGTATTAAAAGCTTGTATTAAAAGCTGGCGACATTCGGGGAGTCAATACTCACCCCACAGTGGAAAGTGGAAAGGGAAATCGACTGCGTCCAAGCAAATGTAAGGAAAAAGGCTGACTGTATAAAGCCTTTTTTTCTTGTATCGAGTTAATAGAGGCAAAAGTTGCCGTCACATTCCTTCCGGCAAAACCCCAGCCATGTTGTTGCGTGGAATAAAGAAGTTGTGAGCATCAAATCTGGACTATTCATTTGACAGCAATTGAGTCACCATAAGCCGGCAATACAAAATCATTACACGCAAGTCAGCCACTTTCTTGCCACCATCCATTGGAAACGAGCTATCCATCAACCGTAAATAAAGATTCCTGTTTGGACCGACAAACTAAGGTCAAGCAAATCAGTTCTCTTTGACTTACGTCAACGGTCAAGTAGAAGTGGGAACTTTTATGTCTGCCCATTGATAGCTCGGTTATATAGCTTACGAAATAATATTTTAAAGACATTTTTATCAAAGTTGATAAATATGACATTTGACCAGTTTTTTTACACAAATACTCCTACGACCACAGGCAAAAATATTGGCTACAATATGTAATTTTTTTTGCCATATATACGTTTTATCGGTCCACTTGCAAAATATTCGCATTCGCAAAAGCTCCGCATTGATTATTGCGAATGCGAATGTTAAAATTAATGCTGAAGCTCAGCGGTTGCGGATGCGAATGCGAATATTCGCAGCAACCCTGATACACATTACTTACAACTTTATTTATGTGGTTAGAACAGCTCAACATAAAATTGACAACGAAGCCAAAATTTTTTATTTTGTCAGTAAACATGAGGGCACTATTACCAACAAACAATTACCACGAGCCCATTGTGAAATTGCTGACAGGTCACTATTAATTTTGAAACACAAATCTTCCACAAGACCAACACGGCTAGATGAATACCCCGTAGCGAATGTCATGCACATTCGTCACTTAAGAGTCTTGTTTGGAAAATTTACGTCTTAAATGACTTTGGGCTCCGTTTGTATGTAAGTCGTTCATGAATTTTTCTTAAAAATGGTAATTTCGTCTTTGATGTCATCTGCATAACTTGGTCATGCAGTGATCATTAATGACATTCAAGCGACAGTATCTTGCAATGGACTTTTTATAAGTGACCGCTGCAAGATATTGTCTGTTATAAGTCTTTGATAGGAGTACACCTGCATGACATTGTCACCATTGGCATTGTCAGCTATATGTCGTTTAGGATTCACAGCAAGTGCGACGATGTCACTAAATCCTCATTAGTGACGATATCACCGGCGACCATTTTCAAATTGCAATTTACAATTGAATGTCGTTAGCATATGGGTGGATATTGACATACTGACACACAGAGTAAACATCATTAACAAAAAGACTAAACAAAAGAGGACCAAGGACAGAGCCCTGTGGTACACCGGAGACAATATTACAAGACATTGAGGGAGCAGTCTTGCCCCTCACCTTTTGCGTTCTCCCCGCAACGTAGCTGGTCATAAGTTTAATAGAGCTGTCAGAAAATCCAAAGAAATATTTAAGCTTTGTGCAAAGAAGGTTATGATTTACTAAGTCAAATACTTTAGAAAAGTCCAGGAGGCAAAAAAGAGTTAAATCACTATTGTCAAGTCGTATCCTTATGTCATCAAGAATTTTCAGCATAGCCGTAGTGCAGCTATGCTTAGGTCTAAACCCTGACTGCAGTGGGGATAACAGATTATTTTCTTGAATAAATAATAAAATTTGCGCTGCCATCAGTGACTCACATACTTTCGAAAACGCTGGCAACATACTTATCGGCCTATAATCACTGGGGCTAGTAGCAATACTCTTTTTGGCAACAGGGATTATTACAGCCTTCCTCCATTCTGTTGGGAAGTATGATGTTGTGAAGCAGTGATTGGTAACATGGGTTAGTGTGCCCAGATTAAATGGCAGCACAATCTTCACAAAATTCAAAGATATGTCATCGTCACCAATGGCATTGGACTTGATACACATAACAAACTTCAAAACTTCTGCCTCGGTTACTCCGGCAAATTCAAATTTTTCTTTAATGACAAAATTGTAAGTAAAGTTATGAGCTAGGACTATTACTTTTCTTAAAGGCGCTGGTGAAATAATCATTCAGTACGTTAGGGTCAATTTCACATTCAGACTCAAGTTTTCCGTACACATTTAAGTTTTTCAGATTGCGCCACAAGTCTTTTGATGGTGGAGACGGGTTCAATTTAGAATTACAGAGCCATCGCTTCGCACGTCTTATAATGGCGGTAGCTTTTTTCGTGCTATTTTGTACTGTGACCAAGCAAAGTCAGTATTGTTTCGTCTCCATTTTGCATGTAATTTATTTCGAACTCTTATAGCGGAGCTGACTTTTTTATTATACCAGAGACACGAACTATTCATAGCCTTTACAGTACGTAATGGAACATGATCATAATATAATTTGGTCAAAGTTTTGTTTAGAAAGTCAAGTTTTGCATCTACAGTTTCAACGTACCAACAGTCATCCAAGTTAACATTTGACAGACTAGTAAACATATCACTAACATTTACAGACTTCAAATCACGATACATAAAAGTATCAACAACAACATCTACTGCACAACATCTACTGCACAAAAAATTAGATCATGGTCAGAAATAAAAAAAAAATGTTGTCGAATTTAAGAACATGGTGTAGACTAGAGCTGATAATAAGATCTAATAGGCTAGGATGCGAATTGTTGGCATATCTACTTGGGATTCCACCTACTTCAAGGCCTAGAATATCCACTAACAGTCCACAGTGGATGAATTAAAACATCCCTCATACAATTAAAACTTTGCAACTCCCAAAAGCAAATACGCCCAAAGAAAAATACAAGGCAATGTATGCGAAAGAGAAATTATCTTACAGCCAAAAAGGGTGGAATTTCTTGTTTACGGATGGCTCTAAAACCCGCGACAACACATCATTTGCTGTAACAAAAGAAAATGGAGAGATTATTCGACACGGTCTCCTCCACCCAATATGCTCCGTGTACACTGCCGAAGTCTCCGCTGTTCTCGAAGCCATCACCTATGCGAAGCTGCACAGAGGCAATTTTATTATTTGCACTGACAGTAACTCATGCATCGACGCCATCGAATGTCCATCTAAGGACCAGAATGAAGTTTCAGCAATACGCAACACTTTAATAGCCACACCCCAAAAAATCAAACTTATGTGGCTACCAGGGCACACAGCAATCATTGGAAATGAAAACGACACTGCTGCCAAGAATGTTGCAAAAACACCAAGTATAATGTTTAACTACATATAAAAAAAAAGATATCTGGACAGCAGTTGCAAACGAAAGGAGCAAGATGCAAATTGACAGTTGGAAAACCTACGCTCATCATTATTCTGCTATCAATCGCTGCCGAAAGAAACCCACCTTCGCCGCCGATTTGGCTCTCTCAACAATTAAGCCATTCCTTCGCCTACGCCTGGGCCACACAATTATCACGTACGCACATCTCCTACAACGTGTTCCACTCAGTCAGTGCCCATTTTGTGATGAGCCGGCATCAATTCAACACATACTACGTTGTCCAATCATCAACACAACCCGAAAAGAGGTCCTAGGTACAACGGACCCCTTAGATCTTTTGAGAGAGGCTAAAACCACGAACGTTGTAAAGATGTACAAATTTCTGAAGGAGACTGACTTGTTAAAGTATATATAATATTAAAGATAATTTGTAACTAACATCCATTAACATTTTAATAGCTAACCTTACCTTAAGCTTACAGACAGCCGAAGGCCCTGCTGCCAGCGCTGCCTTTCGTTTATTTGTTTAATAATTTATTATTGTACAAATTTCTAAAAAACAAAAAAAAAATAAAAATGTTGGCATATCTTGTTGGTATGAATTTATTGACNTGCTGCCAGCGCTGCCTTTCGTTTATTTGTTTAATAATTTATTATTGTACAAATTTCTAAAAAATAAAAAAAAAATAAAAATGTTGGCATATCTTGTTGGTATGAATTTATTGACTACCTCAAGACCTGCAGTAGATGCATAGTCAAGTAGCTTAGTGGCATAAGATTCATTTAAGAGGAGATTAACATTGAAATCACCACATATAAAATAACGCTCATATTCAATCAAAAACATAGATAATACAACAAAAAATGAATCTAACATGCAACACCTATGGGGGTTATACACACAAGACGCTAATATCTTTGTTACACCGTTCGAAAGTTCAACAATAATGAATTCAGTATCAGAGTTATGCGATACTGCTAGAAGACTCATTTTTGGAGTAGATCTGCAATAAATTGCAACAACTCCCCCTTTCTTAGTTGTTCGATTGCACCGCACAAAATTTTAGTTAGGGATGTGATAGTAGAAGTCCGAAATATTAGGATTGAACCATGCTTTTGAGACGCAGATAACATCAACGCCGGACTCCACAAAAATACTCCTAATATAGTCCATTTTATCCCTGCTAACGTGCTAAGGTTTCGCGCATTTAAATGCACCACATTAAGGCCACTCGCCAGTTTACACATAATATCAATTAAAGTCTTATGGGGATCATCAATGCTGGAAGCAGAATTCCTAGCCGGGTTTATACCAACCATGCTGAGCTAGAGAAAGGGCAATTACAAGGTGCATTGAACATATAAAAACGTAAATGCATGTGATTGAAATAAATCAAAGTAAAAAAGAATATAGCATAATAGGAAAATAGCCGAAAGTTACAAAAACATTCATGGACAGAGAGTGAGAGAAATTGTTCGAAGTTCAGAAAAAAAATAGTAAACAAATAATAAATGAAGGGAACTAGGCTTGAAATGAAAGACAAAATACATAACATAACTGACTTATTTTCTGAGCTTGCACAAATTGGAAAAAACATAAAGTAAAAATCTAAGACTAACATACGGTTTATGTGTATATGTAGTTGCTATTGCGTTTTAGTGCTGGTAAGAGAATTAACCTCGGATCTGCTGCTCATTTGCTTAGGCTCTTCGTTTGACTTAAGCCGCACAAAAATTTCCCCACGAATGGAGAACGCTGACACTAATGGTTTCTCCCGTCTCAGCTCAGAGGCATATGGCATCACGTCACGCAGCATTTTTGGCGACTCTCATGCAAATAAATCGATCGATGATTTGCAGAAAACAGCTTTAAATTTTAAGAGATGGTTGCGGTCATGCGCAGAGAGCAACTTAACAACAATAGGGCAATTGTTGCTGCTTTTTTGCTTATTGCGTTTTGCACTTCGTATGCAGAAAGCCTCACGCAAAGGCGGAAGCTTGTGCTTCCGGCAAACACTCATTAGCTGCATTACTTTCTAGAGCACAGATGTGAGTCTGGACAGCGATCAATTCACTGCGAAGAGTAAGAACTTCGGTGCACCTGTTCTCCACTGCAGTTACTCTTTTTTCAATAGCTGCTATAGAGTGCTTCAAATTTGCCGTTTCAGCAGCCAACTCACCGATCGCCTGCATAACTCTCTCTTCCGATTCTGTCATAACTGCAGTCAACTGTTCGATGATTAAGACTCTCTGCTCTTACAATTTCTTCTCCATTCTATCAAACATAGCTGATGCAGGTGTTAGAGGAGTCTTAGGGGGAGACGCAGGTTTTCGTGCTCAATGTTTTCGCGTGAATGCCATATTATTTTTCAGGTGAACGTAGCGCTGACACAAGGCAGGTATATAAGTAGGTCAGCCAGCCTACACACGCACGCCAGAAAATAAACGAATTTTGGTAAATTTCAAAAGATTACCGAGATAAAAAGCAAATACTAAGGAGCACTGCGAAAACACGTCCTACTCGTTTGACATTCTATTTATAAAGTTTATTTGGCTGCTATAATGTTTTATTTAAAAAAATATATATATATATATATATATATATTTGTTTCCAATAAATATTTATTTATATTATTTTATACGCCTAAAATATATTTTGACATAGGTTTTATCTAACTTTTATGATAGAAAAATTAAGATTAGCAATGCGTGTTGTTTTGAGCCATTTAATAGCAGGTACTTAAATATTATTGCAAATTCAAAGTGGCAAATCAACATAGCTAAACCAAATTAGTTTTTATTTAAAATTATAGACTTATACTTAATACAAACTGAACAGTAAAGAAATGAAGAAACGGCCGATGCCGATTCTAGGGAAGAAACATTTTAGCAAGTTTTGGCTATATTCCTTTGCTTTAAAAATGTTTATCATTTTTTTATGAAAATATAGTTTACTATCTAAACAAAACCCTGTAAATCAAAATTTCAAACTTTGCAGAACACTTATAAAAATTCGACAAACTTCAACAAATGTTCATCAATGCTTGAAACTGTTTAATAGATTTTTGGCAATTTTTTGTTAACGCATTTTCTTCCATACAAAGTATATTCGAAAATTTTTTTTAGTATGTAGAAAATCAGCAACACCTTCCACAAAAAAGTTGGAAAAAATCAACGGCAAGTCCTAACTACTTAAAAATTGCACTTCGTATAATAAAATTGAACGTGCTACAAAGCTGCATACTCAGAATGTTTCTAGATCTAATTAAAAAAGCTGTCGAATTTTGATAAATTTTGTACAAAGTTTGAAATTTGAACTTACATGGTGTTTGTTAGATAACGAGCTACACTTTTATAAAAAAGTAATAACTGTTAAATAAACGAAACGTAAATAGCCAAAGAATGCTGAAATGTCTCTTCCGTATTACTATTTTGGACAATGCATGTATTGGTACGATTGTCTTTGAATTAATCGTTGAATTCCTAAATCTTTCGGGTTCTTTTCACTGGATTGTTGAATTATTTACGTTACAACAATACTTTCATCATGATTTTAAAATCTACAGTTACTGTCTATTAACCCTCCGTTAGAGCGTGGATTACATATCGTCCCGTTTCTTCGTTAACCACGTATCTACATTTTTTGGGAAAAGTAATCTTACCACTTATAACAAAAATTTAAGCGCCATACTATTTGAAAATAAAACAAACCTTAATGTCAGTGCTCACTAGTATTAGTAGAACTAGACATACTAAGTAAAAAATGTGTTTATTATATCCTAGTGGAAGAAAATTGGCATTTTCTCTTACATTCTCTAGAATGATTCTATTGCAGATACAAGGTTAACGCAGAAACGGGACGATATGCAATCGACATCTTTTAGCAGTTACCAATTAGACTTGGGTTGAGGATGACATTGCCCGCTTGAGTAGCTGTCGGTGATATACTAAAGTACTATCTTCGTATAAAATTAAGGGGCTAGACCCAAATTTACCACTTTTAGCCACAGTTGAATACTATTGGACTGCAATTGTCATCCACGCGCCTAATTACGTAACATTTTTTGCCGAGTGCACAATTTGGAAGTTTGTCTATTGGAACACTGAGATAAGTTTTATAATTCCAAAAAACAAATCTTAATTCCATACAAAAAATAAAACTTTTGTTCATTTTAAAATTTGCATTGACTTTTGTGTTTTTTTCTTGTGAGTGTCTATTCGCACTTTGCCAGTGTCACCAGTGTACCAGTATCACCAGTGTACCAGTGCCACCCGTGTCGCCAGTGTCACCAGTGTCACCAATGTACCAGTGTCGGGAGTCTTCGGCTCTGCCAGTGTCGCCAGTGTCACCTGTTTCGCCAGTGTCACCAGTTTCACCAGTGTCACCAGTTTCACCAGTGTCACCAGTTTCACCAGTGTACCAGTGTCACCAGTGTTGCCAGTGTCAACAGTGTCACCAGTGTCACCAGTGTCGCCAGTGTCACCAGTGTACCAGTGTCGCCAATGCCGCCAGTGTACCAGTGTCACCAGTGTACCAGTGCCACTAGTAACACCAGTGTCATCAGTCTCACCAGTGTCACCAGTGTCGCCAATGTCACCATTTCACCAGTGTCACCAGTTTCACCAGTGTCACCAGTGTACCAGTGTCGCCAGTTTCACCAGTGTACCAGTTTCACCGGTGTACCAGTGTCACCAGTGTCACCATTGTCACCAGTTTCACCAGTGTCACCAGTGTACCAGTGTCACCAGTGTCGCCAGTTTCACCAGTGTCACCAGTGTACCAGTTTCACCGGTGTACCAGTGTGCCAGTGTCGCCAGTTTAACCAGTGTACCAGTGTCACCAGTATCACCAGTGTCGCCAGTTTCACTAGTGTCACCAGTGTAGCCAATGTCGCCTGTATCACAAGTTTCACCAGTGTCGCCAGTTTCACCAGTGTACCAGTGTCACCAGTTTCACCAGTGTACCAGTGTCGCCAGTTTCACCAGTTTCACAAATGTCACCAGTTTCACCAGTGTTACCAGTGTACCAGTGTCACCAGTGTCGCCAGTTTCACCAGTGTCACCAGTGTCGCCAATGTCGCCAGTATCACCAGTTTCACCAGTGTCGCCAGTGTCAACAGTGTCACCAGTGGCACCAGTTTTACCAGTTCCACCAGTGCCACCAGTGTCACCAATTTCAAAAATTTCACNAAAACTTTTGTTCATTTTAAAATTTGCATTGACTTTTGTGTTTTTTTCTTGTGAGTGTCTATTCGCACTTTGCCAGTGTCACCAGTGTACCAGTATCACCAGTGTACCAGTGCCACCCGTGTCGCCAGTGTCACCAGTGTCACCAATGTACCAGTGTCGGGAGTCTTCGGCTCTGCCAGTGTCGCCAGTGTCACCTGTTTCGCCAGTGTCACCAGTTTCACCAGTGTCACCAGTTTCACCAGTGTCACCAGTTTCACCAGTGTACCAGTGTCACCAGTGTTGCCAGTGTCAACAGTGTCACCAGTGTCACCAGTGTCGCCAGTGTCACCAGTGTACCAGTGTCGCCAATGCCGCCAGTGTACCAGTGTCACCAGTGTACCAGTGCCACTAGTAACACCAGTGTCATCAGTCTCACCAGTGTCACCAGTGTCGCCAATGTCACCATTTCACCAGTGTCACCAGTTTCACCAGTGTCACCAGTGTACCAGTGTCGCCAGTTTCACCAGTGTACCAGTTTCACCGGTGTACCAGTGTCACCAGTGTCACCATTGTCACCAGTTTCACCAGTGTCACCAGTGTACCAGTGTCACCAGTGTCGCCAGTTTCACCAGTGTCACCAGTGTACCAGTTTCACCGGTGTACCAGTGTGCCAGTGTCGCCAGTTTAACCAGTGTACCAGTGTCACCAGTATCACCAGTGTCGCCAGTTTCACTAGTGTCACCAGTGTAGCCAATGTCGCCTGTATCACAAGTTTCACCAGTGTCGCCAGTTTCACCAGTGTACCAGTGTCACCAGTTTCACCAGTGTACCAGTGTCGCCAGTTTCACCAGTTTCACAAATGTCACCAGTTTCACCAGTGTCACCAGTGTACCAGTGTCACCAGTGTCGCCAGTTTCACCAGTGTCACCAGTGTACCAGTATCACCAGTGTACCAGTGCCACCAGTGTCGCCAGTGTCACCAGTGTCACCAATGTACCAGTGTCGGGAGTCTTCGGCTCTGCCAGTGTCGCCAGTGTCACCAGTTTCGCCAGTGTCACCAGTTTCACCAGTGTCACCAGTTTCACCAGTGTCACCAGTTTCACCAGTGTACCAGTGTCACCAGTGTTGCCAGTGTCAACAGTGTCACCAGTGTCACCAGTGTCGCCAGTGTCACCAGTGTACCAGTGTCGCCAATGCCGCCAGTGTACCAGTGTCACCAGTGTACCAGTGCCACTAGTAACACCAGTGTCATCAGTCTCACCAGTGTCACCAGTGTCGCCAATGTCACCATTTCACCAGTGTCACCAGTTTCACCAGTGTCACCAGTGTACCAGTGTCGCCAGTTTCACCAGTGTACCAGTTTCACCGGTGTACCAGTGTCACCAGTGTCACCATTGTCACCAGTTTCACCAGTGTCACCAGTGTACCAGTGTCACCAGTGTCGCCAGTTTCACCAGTGTCACCAGTGTACCAGTTTCACCGGTGTACCAGTGTGCCAGTGTCGCCAGTTTAACCAGTGTACCAGTGTCACCAGTATCACCAGTGTCGCCAGTTTCACTAGTGTCACCAGTGTAGCCAATGTCGCCTGTATCACAAGTTTCACCAGTGTCGCCAGTTTCACCAGTGTACCAGTGTCACCAGTTTCACCAGTGTACCAGTGTCGCCAGTTTCACCAGTTTCACAAATGTCACCAGTTTCACCAGTGTTACCAGTGTACCAGTGTCACCAGTGTCGCCAGTTTCACCAGTGTCACCAGTGTCGCCAATGTCGCCAGTATCACCAGTTTCACCAGTGTCGCCAGTGTCAACAGTGTCACCAGTGGCACCAGTTTTACCAGTTCCACCAGTGCCACCAGTGTCACCAATTTCAAAAATTTCACCAGTGTCGCCAGTTTCACCAGTTTCACCAGTGCACCAGTTTTACCAGTTTCACCAGTGCCACCAGTGTCACTAGTGTACCAGTGTCGGATGTGACAACAGTGTCGCAAGTGTCACCAGTGCGGCCATATTGTTTTACATAGAAAAGCGCTGCATACGAAATCGGCCGATTTTTAATCTTTTTTACTATATATTAAAATTTTTTTGTTAGAAGAAGCGCCGCAGGCGAATATTCGGAATGAAAAATCACGCACGCCGTCTTTTATTCCAAGTTTTCATTGTATATCAAATTATTGTTTTTTTTTTGTTTAATACGGGTATAATTATTTTAATATATAGTGAAAATTTCAAAGAATATAGCGCCCCAGGCAATTTTTTCCAGTTAAAATATTATATACTAAAATATTGTTTTATATTCGTATGAAAATAAAAACAATAATTTAATATGTGGGAAAACTTTTTATTCCAAATTTTCACTTCCGGCACTTTTTCTATAAAAAAATTCAGTATATAGTAAAAAGGATTAAAAAATCGGCCGACTTCGTCTGCGGCGCTTTTCTATATAAAATATAATGGCCACACTGGCGACACTGATAACACAGCCGTCACTGGCGACACTGGTGGCACTGGTAAAACTGGTGACACAGGTACACTGGTGACACTGGTACACTGGTGAAACCGGCGACACTGGTGACACTGTCGATACTGGCGACATTGGTGACACTGGTACATTGGTGACACTGGCGACACTGGTGACACTGTTGGCACTGGTGACACTGGCGATACTGGTTATACTGGTACACTTGTGAAACTGGTGACACTGGTACACTGGTGACACTGGTAAAACTGGCGACACTGGTACACTGGTGAAACTGGTTATACTGGTGAAACTGGTGACACTAGTACACTGGTGAAACTGGCGACACTGGTGACACTGGTACACTGGTGATACTGGTGACAATGGTACACCGGTACACTGGTGAAATTGGCGACACTGGTGACAATGGTGATACTGGCGACATTGGCGTCACTGGTGAAACTGGTACACTGGTGACACTGGCGACATTGGTGACACTGGCGATACTGGTACACTGGTGAAACTGGTACACTGGTGACACTATTGACACTGGTGACACTGGCGATACTGGTTATACTGGTACACTTGTGAAACTGGTGACACTGGTACACTGGTGACACTGGTAAAACTGGCGACACTGGTGACACTGGTACACTGGTTATACTGGTGAAACTGGTGACACTAGTACACTGGTACACTGGTGAAACTGGCGACACTGGTGACACTGGTACACTGGTGATACTGGTGACAATGGTACACCGGTACACTGGTGAAATTGGCGACACTGGTGACAATGGTGATACTGGCGACATTGGCGTCACTGGTGAAACTGGTACACTGGTGACACTGGCGACATTGGTGACACTGGCGATACTGGTACACTGGTGAAACTGGTACACTGGTGACACTGGTGAAACTGGCGACACTGGTGAAACTGGCGACANTGACACTGGCGATACTGGTTATACTGGTACACTGGTGAAACTGGTGACACTGGTACACTGGTGAAAATGGCGACACTGGTGAAACTGGCGACACTGGTGACACTGGTGACACTGGTACACTGGTGACACTGGCGACACTGGTGAAACTGGCGACACTGGTACACTGGTGACACTGGCGACACTGGCGACATTGGCGACACTGGTACACTGGTGACACTGGCGACACTGGTGACACTGGTACACTGATGAAACTGGTGACACTGGTGAAACTGGCGACACTAGTGACACTGGTGACACTGGCAGAGCCGAGGACTCCCGACACTGGTACACTGGTGACACTGGTGACACTGGCGACACTGGTGGTACTGGTACACTGGTGACACTGTTACACTGGTGACACTGGCAAAGTGCGATTAGACACTCCCTTTTTTTTTGTAGTGCAAATTGAAACGATTTCGGGTCTAAACATTTCAGTGTTTCCATAAAATAACATTTACTTAGAGTCTCATATTTGGATATTTTCGCATATCTAAGAATTTAACTTTGGTTTATAAGCAATCTTAATTCTATTCACTGTGTACAACAAATATTTTCTCTATAGTTGTTATAGTTATATGTTGCTTTACATGAAAATTGAAATATCTGATACATAAAAGATACGTTTGGTACATAGCACATACTCTGGTATTAGGACGAATACATGGATGAAGAATATGAACATAAGCTTATTTTTTTCATAATTTTGAAATTAGTGCTTGGAAGCTGGTAAAACCGCAAATCGAACACCGATGTCAAGAGAAGCTGAGCGTCGAGGGCGGCACCTACTCGATATAGAAGATATCTTACAGCCTCCTCCACCCGACATCCCATCAAACTTCATTCGGCGAAGTCCACAAGGAAAATTTGTCGAAAAGGTAGTAAATATGCACGCAAGTACCATACGAGAGATGTGTGCATCGCCTGTTTGTCAGAGAAAAATATGCTTCATATTTGACTTGTATTTCCTCATTTATATGCTTTTATTTTCTTTACTGTTCAGTTTGTATTAAGTATAAGTCTATTATTATAATTAATTGGCAATTAATTTGTATCAGATTCTCTACACAACCCTGCTAGGTATGTTTAATTTTGACTTGGAGGTATGTTTATTGAACAAAGAGCAATCAGCTGTTTGTTTCTGGTCCTCTTTTACAGCTGATATTCCATCAGGGCTCGAAAATTGAATTATAAAATTGTACCTAATTTGCGGAAGACTTTACCTAAAAGCAGATTGATGTACCTGAAAAATAAATATTTATTCATATATAAAGAAAGTAGGAGGATATAAATTCCCATCGAAATAAAGGTACGATTGTACCAAATTTTCCATCACTGTAGGTAATCCAGCAGCTGATTTCGTACCGCTAATTGCGCAGCTGACGTGTGTGTGAACACCAAACTCAATGCCGCATTTCAAAGCTTAATTGCCTCAGCTATTTGGCCTGTTTGAACATAGTCTAATCCACGTTACTAACCGCGTGAGTAGAATCCACGCGTCTAATGGAGGGTTAACAAATTGTATTGAAAACACATTTATAGTCAGCAGAAGCTGCATATTTTTACTACTATGAGTGCTACTAGGAAATGTAATTTCGAATGAACTATTTATTTTACATTGTATAAGAAAAATACTATGGAACAAAGTATTGCAATGATATGTGTAAGCGATATACTATTTTTTAAAACATATTTATATATGTACGCAAATAAGTGAATAGATTCTTGGATGATTATTGTTTTTGTAATGTTATTTAGTTATTTGTTTATGTGTTTCTTTTGTTATTATTAAAATTTATTAAAAGCATTTGTTCTTGAATGAACTTATAATCAGGTCGGACTCTACATGAGACAACAGTTTACATTAATTTGAAACAAAAAAAACTAGGTATAAGCCCCTTGGTAGCAGCAAAAACCTCAACTGCCGAGAAATCGTTAAAATGTTTTGCAATGCAATGAAGTCTTTCAAAGCAATTGCACGTTGCACGGATTGCACGAAAAAAAACTGGGTTTCCTATGGGATATCTTTGCAAACCGTTCACCGTGCAAGGGCTTTGAAAGACTGCGGGAATACCACTAATGTGTTTCAAAATTCAACATAAGAGAGATGAACAGGGTGAAAGATTTAATGCTGGAGATTAAATATACAAATAAACACCAATACCTACCTTTAACTACTTTTTTGTATTTCGCGTATTATTGTCCTCGNCACCAATACATACCTTTAACTACTTTTTTGTATTTCGCGTATTATTGTCCTCGTTCCAAAATCCCTGAAATGTGTTCGTCAAGTTTTACGTACTAAATTAGAATGCACTTATTTTATAAAATTATATAAGAGAAAAGTATGCGTAGTGAGTAGACACACACTCGGTTTCACTGGAATAAAATAAAGTTTATATACATATAACCGTCACTTTAATTATTGAACTTCGTGGGAGTTCTTTGTAAAAATAGTCTGCAACCCGCGTATAAAAAACCTGTTTAAAAGTTGTGCTGATCTTGTATCTATTTTGCATAAAATTAAAACGATTTTGCGTCTAACATTAACATGGGAACGAGAACAAAAACAACACGGCAAACAACTTCTTCTTCTTCTTCTCTACATCTCACTCCAACCTTTTCTAAGGCTGCTAATATTGAGAGCCCACCAGCAGTTTCAAGTGAGATTTCGCGTTTAAAGTGTGTTTGCATTGTTCAACTTTGCGTTCAACTCAGCGCAGGGTTGCACGAAAAAAAAGTTGAATGGCTAAAAATATCAAAATATGAAAAAATATCAAAATATTCGCCATAAAAAGGTGTTTGCATTGTTCAACTTTGCATTCAACTTTTGGTTGAATGGCCTTTCAACTAATCGCTTTCAACAAAGTTGGTCGCCAGCCAACATTTAGCCATTCAACTTTTTTTTCGGTGCAACCCTGCGTTGAGTTGAACGCAATTGTTGAACGCAAAGTTGAATAATGCAAACACTGCTTTAGAAGCAAAAATGCTGATCTGAAAGGAGAGCATTGTGGAGCAGTTAACGAAGCGCTTAAGAGAGTCAGAGCAGCGGGTTCTGCAGAGGTTTGGTGAGTTGGCGGCAGAGATCACAAATTTAAAGCAGAATTACAAAATAATTGAAGACAGGGTTGAGTTAGCTGAAAGCGAGTGCCGGCATCTTCGTACAGATCTAAATGCGTTAAAGATGCAATTGCACGAATGCCAAAATAATGCCGTGCTGTCTGATTTAATAGTCAGTGGAATTCCCCATACGCCAAATGAAAATTTAGGCGAAGTCTTCGCTAAAGTATGTCGAACGGTCCAGTTGAACGTGCCGTCAATACGCACTGTCTTTCGCATTCGAAAGAGCACAAATAGTAGCTCACCTATTATTGTGAAGCTCAACTCACCTAATGACCGCTCTTTGCTTCTAAGAGCAATTGCAAACTTTTGTAAAACCAACAAAAGACCTATAGCTCTCCGTGACATTGGGCATAATTTAGATGGCAAGGTATTTGTACATGAATGCCTAACAAAGTACAACCGCGAGGTCTTACAGCATGCACTGCAATTAAAAAAACAGAAGCGACTAGCTTCGGTTTTCTCAATACGTGGAGATGTGTATGTGCGTACTTGTCAACAAGGTGAAGCTGTAAAAATTAGTGACAAAGAGAGCGCTGACCGAATTGCAGTAAACAACTAAACAAGCAATGTTACAGAGTTATGTTAAGCTATGCAAAGCGATGCTTTACACATTATTTATTCTTAGCTCTTTTTCATTTTATATTGTTATTGTACTGACCGTATTTATCTATATTATTTTACTCTATATTATTTTACTCTCTTTCTCTCTCTTACCTTACTGCTTTGTTGAAAACATCTTGCTTGTTTGCTTTGCCTTTGTCCTGACAGTGGGCATGTGAGGTGTATTTTAAGGCAAATTTGTGAAAAACATAAAGCGTTTAATATGTGCCATCTAAACACCCGTAGTCTTACGGTTAAAAAATTAGACTATCTTAATTATGTATTTGCTGATCAAAATGTTGATTTAATTTGCGTTACCGAAACTTGGTTGAGATCCCACGTTGATGATAATTCATACTCATTGGGTAACTATGTATTATTACGAAATGACAGAAAAGGTAATATTCGTGGGGGTGGTGTTGCTGTTTATTGCAGAGAAGTTTTAAAACCTAAAGTTATTTATCGTTCTGATGATTCAAGTGAGATTGAAAGTATTTTTATTGAAATAGGTGACATTCGAACAAAGTGTTTTGTGGCTTGTGTTTAGTTTCTTTTCTATTTGAGTTTGAATTTATTTATCAACAAAGAGTTACATTAGTACAATAAGAATTGTGTTCTTTTTTAGTAACTACAACAAAATTTGGTACGCATAATTAGGACATAGGAAATATTGGTGATTACACAGGACAAAACAAAATAAATAAATAAATAGGTAAATAATAAATAATACATAATACATAATTCTTAATTCTAAACTAAACTAATTTAAATTCTGATGGCCTGCTTGGGTTTTTAGAGAAGTGCGAATATATGAGAGTTTTATAGTTGCTTTTATTTAACTTGCCTCTTAGTGCAGTCGGAATGGAATTCCAACTTCTAATAGTATTTATGAAAAACAGTCTAGTCGATGTTGCGAAATTGAAATCGGGTACAATAAGATCCCTGGTGCGCTCAGATTTTGGGAATATCAGCTTGTCATAAAGATAAGAAGGCGACTTGGTAATGATTAGGCGGTAAAGAAATATACAGCTCCGGGCCGTTTGGTAATCATGTATTTCACATCCCAGCAAACTCGTTCTCCACTTCGAAATGTGGTCAAATTTTCTTAGGCCGTAAACGTACCGAGTGACATGATTGGATAGCACAGATAACTTATGAGCTGAAACAGAGTCCAATTTATTGTAAACCAGCTCAGAATAGGTCATTAATGGTATTATCAATTGTAGTGCAAGCCTACGCCTAGTAGTAATGGGCGTAAATATTGCACTTTGGTGTAGACTTCTGAGAGTACCATAAACTTTACTAACTACCGAATTTATATGATCAGTGCAGTTCAAAGACGAGTTAATTATAAAGCCCAAATTAGTGATTTTACTTACAAATTGTAATGGTTTATTACCAATAACTAAATGAGGTATGGCAGTAGTATTAAGCTTCTTCTTTGCAATTGGTAATACATATGACTTACTAGAGTTCAGGAGAAGATTATTATCCTTAGACCATTGCTCAATGGCATCCAGGTCACAATTAAGTTGGCTTACTAATACATCAATATTTCCAAAGTTATTAGATAGATATATCTGAATATCATCCGCATAGGCATGAATATTTGCAAATTTACATGTAAGAAAAACATCGTTTATGAACAAACTGAATAGAAGAGGACCAAGGACTGAACCTTGAGGAACCCCCGAGGAAACCGGCTCAAGTTTAGAGATGTTTGTACCGATTCGTACACACTGGGATCTGCCAGATAGGTAGCTCCCCATAAGCTTCAAGGAATCCTTTCCAAATCCGAAATACTCTTTAAGTTTAGTACACAATATGTCGTGATTAACAGAGTCAAATGCTTTTGAGAAGTCAAGTAGGCAAAGTAGTGTTAGTTGATTTTTGTCATATGACAAGCGTATATCATCAATGATTTTAAGCATTGCCGTTGAGCAGCTATGTCCTTTCCTAAATCCAGATTGTAAATTGGAAATTAGACTGTGTTTATGAACATGCTCATTTATTTGTTCTGCCAACAACGCTTCAAAAACCTTTGAAAGTGAAGGTAAAATACTAATAGGCCGGAAATCATTTGGTGCACTAGCGGATGATTTTTTCGCCACCGGCCTTACAGATGCAATCTTCCACTCATTCGGAAAACAAGACGTCGTAATGCTATGGTTGATAATGTGCGTAAGAGTGCCCACAACGTAAGGTAGGGCAATCTTAATGAACTTTATTGGGAGACCGTCCTCTCCCGCCGCTTCCGACTTGATATCTAGCACACATTTTATTACGTCGTACTCACTAACTGCTACAAATTCAAATTCTGTGCCTATATACCTGGAAGTCGTCATGGGCAAAAGAGGAGTAGGAGTAGCACCTAACAATGGGGATTTAAGGAAAGCGTTATTTAGCACATCAACGTTTAATTTACATTCAGGGGCGTTGCGAGTATGAATACGTAAATTTCTAATATTACGCCACAAAACTGAGGGAGGAAGTGCAGGATCTAGTTTCGAAGCGAAGTATTTCAGCTTTTCCTTCCTGATAATCTTCGTGGAATTATTACGTGCACTCTTAAAGGCTTCCCAGTTAGATTGGGAGGGATATCTTTTCCAAACAGAGTGTAATCTATTTTTCCTTTTAATAGCTGACTCCACCTTAACATTGAACCAAGGACAAGACAATTTGCTCTTACACTCACGGCGAGGGACAAAACAATTAAACGCATCTAGCAAAACCTTATTGAGGAAGCTAAGTTTGTCATTCACAGTAACAAGCTTCCAACAATCACACCAATTAATGCATGAAAGATGTGAGAACAGAGAGTCAGTTTTCAAGGATTTATAATCCCTAAACGAGAAAGTATTTGTTTTCCTGGGACAGTCAAAGGTAATATCAAGAGCACAAAATATAAGGTCATGATCAGAAACGAAGGACAGCTGATCAAATTTTAAAACTAAAGATTGGTCAGAGACAATAAAATAATCTAGTAAGCTGGGGTTAGCATTACACTCATACCGAGTTGGTATCGTAGTATTGACAATAGAGAGTCCAACACCTGCAACAGCATCAATGAAACCAAGTGACTCACGGGAAAGCAGGTTTACATTGAAGTCACCACAAATAACAATATTGACATAATCCACAACAAAAGACGACAAAATTTCAAAATACGGTGTGAGACGAGTTGACTTAGGTGGGTTATACACGCAGGAAACCAAAACATTAGTAGCTTCATTAGACAACTCAACGAAAATGAATTCAATACCATCCCCCATTGATTTAGATACAATCTTGATGTCAATGTAGCTCTTGCAATAGATCGCCACACCACCACCTCTCTTCCCTACTCTGTCATTTCGGACAATATTGTAATTTTTCAGGCCATAGCACACATCACTCACATCATTTAAAAACCAAGTTTCAGAGACACACACAACATCTACTGACGAGCTTTCAAAGACATGCCTAATAAAGTCAATTTTAGCACTATTAAGGCTACGTGCATTAAAGTGCACGACATTAAACCCTTTCTGCCTACCACATAAAACATTCAACATGGCCAGACTGTTTTCATCATTCATAACATTACTAGGAGACATAAGCAATACAGAGGAAATTAAACAAAAGCAACATTATTATAATACGTTTAAAGAGAGTATTGAGAGTTAACACCAAGCAGATCATGAACAAATGATATGTAAATACAAAGCTTATAATGCCAAGAGTAACATCAATATAATATAAAGCTAACAAATAAATGAGTTGCAATAACATTAGGCGCCATAATAACATTGTAAGTCAGCAGAATCTAAAATTTTTCTAGCAGGTTGATCTTTTTCCACTCGTATATGTACAGCACCCCGCAACGTGAAAACAGATGTTAGTTTCCCTGAGCGTCTTAGTTTAACAGCCTCTTGTAAAAGCTTTCTGTTAATAATTGTAAGACTTTCAAAGATTTCAAATCGTCCCTCAAGACCGATGGCGCTAAGAGTAATCGGCTGATTTGTTCTCTTACGAAATTCTCTGAATGCTTTTAAAGTACGATTTCGGTCAAGCGGGGAGTGAAATTTCACTATAACCGCAGAAGTTTTGCTTTGATTTGAGCGCGGTTTAGTGCGGAATATATCCCTTATTTGTGGCGCCAAGAAATCAAGAGACATGCAAATCTGGTTGAAAGTGCTCTTTAGATTTTCACCTTCAATTTGCGGCAAACCAAAAATAACAGCGTCAGCACTGAAATCAGGAGCGGTCACCGTTTGCTGGCACTCAAGCCGGTTGGTAAGTAAGCACAGCTTACTTTCGAGATCACTCACACTCTCCTCAAGCAATGCTATTTTGGCGGCAGACTCTTGAGTTTTCGTAGTTATGCTTGCAATCTCTTCGTCGATCCGCTTTGTGAGTTTACTCTCAATATCCGTTAGCCTGGATGAGAGCCCCTCGAACACCAACTGCAATTTGTCTGTTTGTCTTTGCACTTTTTCCTCCAAATCTCGCAGTGTTGAAAGTACTGTATTTAAGACTATGCTCTCATCCAACTTCGCAGCTTTCTTGTTGTTGGAGGGAGAGCCTTTACTCGAACGGCGTTTGAGAGGTGCAGAAGGAGTAGAAGACATAACTCACCAGAAAAATAAAAACTAAGCAGGTAACCAGCTGACAAACTTAAGCGTTTCTTGTTAATGCCCAGGTGATGATGTACATTTAGCAACAACACACTCAGATGGACGAGCCAAAGCAAATTCACATAAGACCAGCTTATGTTTATAAAGCAGAAAAAAAACCACGAAAATAGTACGGAATGTATGGAGCTCAAGAAAGCACGTCCGTTTTACTCGCAAGTACGTTGCGTATTCCAACCCTAATAGGTCAAATGATCTAACGAGCTTATTTCAGAAATTATCTGAATTTTCTGTCGAGTATGATCACGTTATCATATGTGGAGATTTTAACATTGATCTTCTCAATAATGATTCTCGCAGTAAAAATATCGTAAATAATTTTCAGTTATACGATTTAAGTATTGTTAATCAATTCGCAACGCGTTTTGCTCCAAACTCTAAGCCTAGTTTGCTAGATTTATTCTGTGTCATCAATAAAAATTATATGAATCATTTCGACCAGCTTCCTATGGATGGAATTTCAGACCATGAAATGCTTTTTTTGTCTTACGATTTGCAGTTCAACACAAAAGCGCCCAACTTTGAATTGACGTACAGGAATTACAATGGCATAAACATGGAAGAACTAAGTAGAGCGGCGTCTAGTCTTGACTGGGATGGATGTTTGTTATATTCTGAGCTAGATGAAAAATTGCAACATTTTAATAACCTTGTTAATTACCTTTTTGATAGTTTTGTTCCCCCAAAAACCACATAAATTCAGGGGCATAAAAAACCTTGGTTTACAAAGGAAATTTTAATTCTTATAAATAGCTTATAGAAAATGGAAGCGATTTCAAAATGAAAAACACTGGGAAGCTTACCGCCTCTTGCGAAATCATGTCACCATACGTGTCCGGAATGCTAAGATAGCATATCTGAACAACAAATTTAATACTAATTTGCCTCCAAAAATGTTATGGAAAAATATTCGATCTTTTGAAGTTTCTAAAAAAGATAACATTCAATGCAACTTCGATCCTAATATTATGAACTCATACTT
>NW_016158685.1:114492-116737 GCF_001687245.7 Rhagoletis zephyria
ACTTACTGGAATCGCCCAGATAGGTAGCTTGACATTAACTTTATAGAGTGAGAGCTGAAACCATAGCTAGAAATAAGCTTTTTAAGTAGAATTTCTAAGTCAACCATATCAAAAGCCCTTGAAAAATCCAAGAGTACAAGAACTGTTAGTTCATATCTTCAAGAACTTTTAACATGAATGTGGCACAACTATGACCACTTCTAAATCCTGATTGGACCTCAGTCAGCAAATTGTTTGTCTTTATATGATTGGTAATCTGCATTGCTAACAACTTCTCATACACTTTTGATACAGCAGGTAACAAACTTATTGGCCTAAATTCTTTATACGAACACGGAGATTTAGTTTTAGGAACCGGGATAACATTTGCAATTTTCCACTGACGCGGAAAACTACAAGATGCAATTGAAAAGTTAAATATGTGTGTGAGAGCAGAGGTAGCAAAGGGAAGGATAAGTTTAATAAATCGTATGCTAATGCCATCGGTACCTACAGCATTAGACTTAATGGCGAATATAGCATTAACTACATCAACTTCCGTTACTACTAAGAAATCAAAAACACAGTCTTTTGGTATACCGTCTACGCCAGTCACAGCATCAGTTTTAGAGGATTTAATATTTAAAATAAA
Organism: Rhagoletis zephyria; assembly: GCF_001687245.7. Classification (NCBI taxonomy): domain Eukaryota; kingdom Metazoa; phylum Arthropoda; class Insecta; order Diptera; family Tephritidae; genus Rhagoletis; species Rhagoletis zephyria. Next base: position 115,124 of record NW_016158685.1, read on the forward strand.
TTTTTCGATAAAAATATCGATTATTATATCGATAAGAATATTGATAATCATATCAATTATAGCATGGATAACATTATCGATATAAATAACAATTGCAAAATCATTAAATTTATCGATCAATATATCGATATCAAGATCGACAAATAAAACGAAAAATTCGAAATAGTCCCAAAATCATGAAATAGTACCGGGAATAACGAAGTAGTCTCGAAAATCACGAAATAATCCAGATTCAATTTTTCCTAAAATAATATTTATTATAATATTTATATTCATGATTTTGGGACTATTTCGAATTTTTCGTTTTATTTGTCGATCTTGATATCGATATATTGATCGATAAATTTAATGATTTTGCAATTGTTATTTATATCGATAATGTTATCGATGCTATAATTGATATGATTATCAATATTCTTATCGATATAATAATCGATATTTTTATCGAAAAATTTATCGAAATTGTTATCGATATAATGATTTAATGATTTTGCAATTGTTATTTATATCGATAATGTTATCGATGCTATAACTGATAAGATTATCAATATTCTTATCGATATAATAATCGATATTTTTATCGAAAAATTTATCGAAATTGTTATCGATATACTAATCGATGTTTCTATTGTTATATTTGTCAATGTTGTTATCGATATACTAAACGATATTAGTGATCGATATTGTTATTGATATACGCATTTATCAATATATTTAGTCTCGAAAAAACCTAGTTAGTCCCTAGAATGGTAAAAATCTCTAGAAACCCCGAAGCAGTCTCGAAAATACCGAAATAGCCCCTAAAATATCGAATATCCTGAAATAATTTTAAAAGGCCGAAGTAGCCCCGAGAGTACCGAAATATTTTTGTACGCGGTGGTTAGTCAAGCCAAAGTCTCAACGTACTTTTGTACGCGGCGTTGCGTTAGGTGAAACTAACTAAATATTTTAAGGTAGATAAGTATTTAGCGCCGTGAAAATAAGTAAATATTTACCCTACTCGTAACATCCAAAATACCTAAGTAAATAGTAATTGTATCAAATATTTACTACGATATAAATAACAAAATACTTAGCACTCAATTTTTAGTAAATAAAATTTTGCACATAAATTTTGTCCCCATTTAGTATCATTAATGCAATCATCTGCAGAGGAACCGAAGAATTATTGTTTTCATTTTCCTGCTGAACTTTTTTTTGTGGTTCTTGAGGTTATCTTAGGTCTACGTTTGTTGCTTTAATTGTCAACACTAAAAGTTTTTTTTTGGTTTTCTAGGATCAGATAAGATTAACCCTGAAAATATGATCGAAAAAATAAAAATCGTAAAATAGCAATTAAAAATTATAAAAAAAAAAAAATCAGAGAATAACGATTAAAAATTATCGAAGAAATAAAAATCAAAGTATAACGGGTATTTCAAGAAAAAAATAAAAATCATAAAATAACGATTAAAAATTATTGAAAAAACAAAAGTCATAAAATAAGGATTAAAAATTATCGTAATTATATAAATCGAAATGATAACGATTATTTTCGGTCCCTGGTTTAAGTAGTTTTTGTGAATTTTGTGCAAGCTTCGAAAGTTTTGTTTATGTGGTATCTGGCATAGATCG
>NW_016158686.1:0-5456 GCF_001687245.7 Rhagoletis zephyria
GGGTTAGCGGTCCGCGAATGGCGCGACCTTTATTTTCTGGATCGTGCGAACATTTATGGAAACACAATTCATACCCACCCGACCAAGAAAAGTATGTTACAGGTATTACGAAATTTGCGATAGTTTCTCTAACCTCAAGTTCCGATTTACCTAAGAGTCTCCTATTTCAAACAGAAGTTTGTATTTTTGATTTTCTATCCATTGAGTGTATCGAGAATGTATTCGTTTTATATTTAATTTTTCGATTACTTTTCTCGGAAAGTGTTGCCAAAATTTCTAAAACGGTTGCATTTTCGTGCACGTTGGTCGGGTGGGTATATAAAAAGCCGGTATATGTACCACGTTTTTATATAATTAATGTTGTTTATTTTCAGTTCTGTCATTCTGAAAAACAAAATTGCAATTTCGATATGAGTTTTAAAACTAAACATGTAATATTAAAACAGATTTCATACTGGTATACTCACTGCTCTCAAATCATTTTTTAAATTTTGAATCGTTTGTTTATATTTTTTGACATAATAGCACCTTAAAAGACAGCCGTACTGTGTTGTCAATCACACATTGTTTAATACACCTTGGGTATACTACAGAAAATATAAGAACTAAAGTACCTACAGAGAAATTCAACACTTTCAGTAAAAATATCATTTTCAAAAATTTAGTGCATTGCTATGTCATGTCATTTCATCTCAATGCGGTAAGTGAACAGCTGTATAATTGCCACAGTGAAATCCGTCAGAGTAAACACAGTTTGCGGCGCACGACGGCTTCCGTCAGTTGTCATTTTGATTTCAAAATTATCTTCTTCTTCTTACCTCTCTCCTTTGCAGATGTGCGCCAGTTGTGCGCCATGGGTGCGGAGTCGAAGGGTCTTTTCACCAGTGCGTCGCACAGTGTACCATTTCCATTTTCTAGAAAATATTAATTCAATTATCATATCTCTAAATTTCAAAACAACGCCAAAAATGATTTTAAAAATGCCTGGTAGAGACGAAACAGTAACAACAAGAAAATGTACATCAAATTGTATGGCGGGACGGGATTTGGTTTGGAAGATTTCCAAACGCAATAATATTTAAACGTGCTTATTTGAAAGCGAATTTCAATGTTTAAGTTGTTGGTGCTTTGTTATTTATGCAACAACTGTTAAAATGCCATTTTGGTCTTGTTTTTTTAGATGTGTTCTTTTTAATGAACATACATTTTTGGGATTTTAGTAAACTACTGGGTACTTCATCTTAAAGTAAACCGATGTTAACTTAACTTTAATTTTATCAATTTATTTATTTCATTACACAGGCAAGCTCGTTATCCGCGATTATTCGATAAAGTTTGTATCTCAGTTTATTTGCTACTCCTCTTAGATTTTAAACACTACTGGCCTTATTCATAAAAAATAAAGTAGGTTTAAAGAGCTTTAAAAAATTATGTTTTTATACATTTTTCAGTTTATAAACCTTTTTTAAAGCTACTTTATTTTTTATGAAGAAGGCCATACCACTTTAGCTGCTGGAAAGTGCTGGTTTTTATGAAATTTCCTCTTTACCTCTCTTTTATTAGCTTGGGACTGACATTATTGCTGGTGTTTATGCNACCACTTTAGCTGCTGGAAAGTGCTGGTTTTTATGAAATTTCCTCTTTACCTCTCTTTTATTAGCTTGGGACTGACATTATTGCTGGTGTTTATGCTGTTGTAAAGCTCATACAGCTCATCGTTAAATCGTCTGCGGTATTCGCCATCACCAAGGCATAAATCTCCGTAAATCTTTCGCATAATCTTTCTCCCGAAAACTGCAAAAGCCGCTTCATCAGATGTTTTCATTGTCCATGCCTCCGCGCCATACACCAACACAGGCATGATGAGTGACTTATAGAGATCTTGTACGACGAGAGAGGACTTTATTTCTCAATTGCCTACGCAATCCGAAGAAGCACTTGTTGGCAAATCATTCTCCCTTGGATTTTAAGGCCGACATTATTATTCGTGTTAAGGCTGGTTGTCAACTTTTTCAAACTTGTAACTGTCAACAGTGACGCGCGTGCCAAGATGCGTATGCTCTGACTGTTTGTGTGATGACAGGAGATCCTACGTTTTGTTCTCGTTCTCCATCAGACCCATTCGCTTTGCTTCTCTATCTAATCCCAAGAAGGCAGAACAGACGTAGCCCTTGTTTTTTCGATAATATCGATACCAAATTCAGACATCGCGGCACAAAGGCAACTTCTTTTCGTGCTGTCGAAAGCGGCTTTGAAATCGACAAATAGATGGTGCGTGTCGATCCTATTCTCGCGGGTCTTTTCCAAGATTTGGCATATTGTGAATACCTGAGTATTCACACAATACACTCGATAAGACTTTGTAACTTATGCTTAGAAGGCATATCCCGCGGTAGTTGACGCGTATGGCGGGGTCGCCTTTCTTGTGGATGGGGCAGAGCACACTTAAATTCATAGCATCATAGTTTGCATAAGAGCTGATCCATGCTGGCAGACCGTTAACTCCAGTAGCTGTGTTGTTTTTCAGCCGCGTAATCCATATTCGTACCTCGTCATAGTCAAGCCGTAGGACATCGACTACATCGTCATCGACTTGGGGCTCGGGTTCGCTTCTCCACTACTTTCCGTTATGCTGCCATTCAATAGGGTGGAAAAGTATTCCGTCCATAATTTAAGTACGTTCTGGACATCAGTCTATATAGCGCCATGGTTGTTACGTATCGCTTCCCTCTTCAGTTCCCTATGACGGTCCCACATAGTTCGCGTTGCGCCCCTTCGCAGCGTGGCCCTGTAGGGGCGTCTTTCTTCTCTGCGACTTCTTGACGCTCCTCATCATACCAATTATAACTTTTGATTCGCTTTGCCGCAGATTTCCACTTTGACAGATAAGTTCAATACATGATTTTATATGAGTATTGCTAAATAGAATGTAGGGAAGGCAAAGCGAGGCAAAATCATGGACAACTCTCAACTTTTGCGCGCTTTGGCAATCATCTGTTTATATGTATCTTTGCTCGCGCACTTCCATTTGAATTTGAAGACAAAAAGTAGGTAAATATGAATTATTATTGCTAGCATTAATGCATATTATTATAATCACCCCTATTGCGAGTGTCGACTAGTAGTAGATAAACGACTGTTAGTCGATTATCGATTATCCGTGGAATTTTCAAAGTAATTTTCTCGTTCAATAAGTGCGTGTTAATAGTTTATAGTCGCACAAACAAACAGTTGTAGAAAAATGAGCGACAAAAAGTATTCGCCGTCGCTTATTGAACGAGAAATCGACATTCACAATACCATGGAAAAGCAATATTTGAATAAGAGTCGTTTATCTACTACTAGTCGACACTCGCAATAGGGGTGATTGTTATCTACTTTACACAGATAAAATATAGAGAAACAGGAAAACGCAGAAGCATTCAAAGCTTTTATTGTAGCACTAGCCGGTCACGGATGTATGTATGCATATGTATGTGCATTTACGTATTTGGAGAAAGAAATCATATGTCATCATATACCTCGTTTATTATATACATAAAAAATCTTGTCTAAATCCGTTCAGTAGCCTGGTTAAAATATTTCGCCTTACTTTTATACTATGTATAGAAGATAGCAATTTTAAATAGGTGGCAACCTCACTCCAAAAACTTAAAGTTTTTGTACATGCGAAGACCATGCACTTTCATTTGGTATCTCATTTTTTCATCCAACGGACGGTGAAGATCTTATAGTTTTTAAGCAGGGGACAACCTTACTCAGAAAAATAATACATTATTACACATTCAGAGGCTAAGTCTTTTCATTTGACAGTGACCGTACAGAACTGATGCCTATGCTTATTATGATTGAATGTAGTAATTTTATTAATAGGCGGCCATCCTATTCAAAAAAAAATAATAGTGCTTTTCTAGAGGCCAATTTGACACCTCATATTTTGTAATCCAACGAACGGTGCGGATGTTATAGTTTTTTATACAGGTGGCAACCCTATTAAAATGCTACGTAAAAAAAATATCACTCTCCAGTCGATACAGAGTATATTAGAAAAAATCTCATTAAAATCCGTTCGGTAGTTTTCGAGATTACCGCGTACAAAGAAATTCGGCTTTCCTTTATACTAGGAGCGTTCCTTATCTCCCAGAAATAGTCAGAAAAAGTCCGAAGTAGTCAGATTTAGTCCAAAAAGCGTTCCTTAACTCGGAAATGACAGCAAAAATGAGAGAGCAGCACTCAGTGAGAGTGACTCTCATCAGTCCGAAGTAGTCAGATTTATAGTTTGTTATAGTACTTTTCGGACTAAAACCTGTGGAAATGTCAAACTACAATTTTACTCTCTCTAGTGAGAGTAACAGGAGAACAGATGCAGAAGTGTACGGGAACGCAAAAAGCACTTTTTCCAGCAAAAACGTCATTTGGTTTGTTTACTTGTCATTAGTACAAGACTGATTTGGCTGAAAGATCACTAAAAACCTTTAAAAATCTATATAATTAATAACAATTGCATATATATATATTCCAATATTTAATTATTTACTTCCATTTTTTAACAAATGTAAGGTTATTTGCTTTCACCGCGTTCTGTTTTTGTACACAAATGCAACTTTACCTATTGTTTGACACTTTTCATGAATTTGCCAGAAGAAAAACTCCGGACTAAATCTTGAAACTTCATTCTGGGAACAATTGCCCAGTTACTCTCACGAGAGTGTTCCCAGATACAGAATTTTTGGCATACGGGAACGACTTTGGACTAAATCCTGCAAAAACCTGCAAATCGTAAACGTGCTGGAACGCTCTATTAGTCACAGTGACAAAATCTTGAAAAGTGTCAAACTCAACAGAATTTAAAATAACGGAAATTATAGAATACGCAGAAAGTGAGAATAATCTAAAAAGTGAATTGAAATTGGAAGGAGGCAAAAAATAATCGATATAGTAAGTGTTTATTGTTAGTCTGCTCCTTTGAACTTCGGACTAAAACCTGTGGAACTGTCAAACTACAATTTTACGCTCTCAAATGAGAGTAAAAGGAGAACAGATGCAGAAGTGCATAGGAACGCAAAAAGCACTATTTCCTGTAAAAACGTCAGACGGTTTGTTTACATGTCATTGGTACTACACTGATTTGGCTGAAATATCACTAAATAATTATTAAAATCTATACATATTCAAATATTTCGTTGTTTACTTCCATTTTTTAACAAATATAAGGTTCTTTGCTTTCACCGCTTTCTGTTTTTGTTTGCACATGTAAATCAGCTGATCGTTTGACACTTTTCATGAACTTACAGGAAAAAAAACTCCGGACTAAATCCTGTAACTTCTGACTAGGAACAGTTGCTCAGTTACTCTCTCAAATGTGTTCCCACTTACAGGTTTTATGTCAATAGGAACGACTTCCTGTAAGTTCTGACTAAATCCTGTAAACCGGACTGCTATTGGAACAGACCATA
>NW_016158686.1:5481-35043 GCF_001687245.7 Rhagoletis zephyria
GCGCATTCTGCTTACGCTCTGGCATTTTGACACTTTTCAGATTTTAGTCCAAAAAGATAAGGAATGAACCTACTATGATGTATAAGATACCTTCTACGCTTCATGCTTTGTTGTCAAAGATCGAACTGTCAAGCAAAGCGAGGAAAGTCGCATGTAAACAGCCTTTTAATGAGCGGGAAATGTGGCTCCACTGCTCGCGTATGTCGGTTTGTCGAAGAGTGCTCCCAGAGAGCAGGTGTGTGAGCCGAGTGGCTAATAAATTGGCCGTCTGCTGTGATTGCAGCTTGTACGGAGTGTACGTACGTACAAAACACTGCAAGCATGCCATTCTCGTAATTTCTCTATAACATATATAGTCTGTTCCTTTGAACTTCGGACTAAAACCTGTGGAACTGTCAAACAACAATTTTACTCTCTCAAGTGAGAGTAAAAGGAGAACAGATTCGGAAGTGCACGGGAACGCAAAAAGCAGTATTTCCTCTAAAAACGTCAGTTGGTTTGTGTACATATCATTGGTACAACACTGATTTGGCTGAAACATCACTAAATAATTATTAAAATATATACATATTCAAATATTTCTTTGTTACTTTACNGATTGCAGCTTGTACGGAGTGTACGTACGTACAAAACACTGCAAGCATGCCATCCGTCTATTACAACATGGTCGATTTGGTTTCTCGTAATTTCTCTATAACATTTATAGTCTGTTCCTTTGAACTTCGGACTAAAACCTGTGGAACTGTCAAACAACAATTTTACTCTCTCAAGTGAGAATAAAAGGGGAACAGAATAAAAACGTCAATTGGTTTGTTTACATATCATTGGTACAACACTGATTTGGCTGAAATATCACTAAATAATTATTAATATATATACATATTCAAATATTTCTTTAACTTCCATTTTTTTACATATATAAGGTTCTTTGCTTTCACCGCTTTCTGTTTTTGTTTGCAGATGCAAATCAGCTGATCGTTTGACACTTTTCATGAACTTACAGGAAAAAAAAACTCCAGACTAAATCCTGTAACTTCTGGCTAGGAACAGTTGCTCAATTTCTCTCTCAAAAGTGTTCCCACCTAAAGGTTTTATGTCTATAAGAACGACTTCCTGTAAGTTCTGACTATATCCTGTAAACCGGACTGCTATTGGAACAGACTATTAATTTGGCAAATTTCAAAATGTTCGGATTATGACGAGAATAAGATAGTATCAAATTTAATGAAATANTTTTTACATATATAAGGTTCTTTGCTTTCACCGCTTTCTGTTTTTGTTTGCAGATGCAAATCAGCTGATCGTTTGACACTGTTCATGAACTTACAGGAAAAAACTCCAGACTAAATCCTGTAACTTCTGGCTAGGAACAGTTGCTCAGTTTCTCTTTCAAAAGTGTTCCCACCTACAGGTTTTATGTCTATAGGAACGACTTCCTGTAAGTTCTGACTATATCCTGTGAACCGGACTGCTATTGGAACAGACTATTGATTTGGCAAGTTTCAAAATGTTCGGATTTTGACGAGAATAAGGTAGTATCAAATTTAATGAAATATAGTCTGTTCCTTTGAACTTCGGACTAAAACCTGTGGAACTGTCAAACTACAATTTTACTCTCTCAAGTGAGTTAAAGGAGAACAGATGCAGAAGTGCGCGGGAACAAAAAATGCACTATTTCCTGTAAAAACGTCAGTCGGTTTGTTTACATGTCATTTGTGCAACACTGATTTGACTGCAGTATCACTAAATAATTATTAAAATCTATACATATTAAAATATTTCGTTGTTTACTTCCATTTTTTTACAAATATAAGGTTATTTGCCTTCACCACTTTCTGTTTTTGTTTGTACATGTAAATCAGCTGATCGTTTGACACTTTTCATTAACTTACAGGAAAAAAACTTCGGACTAAATCCTGTAACCAGTGATCGGACTTCTACCACATTGTTGTAGATCTGCCACTTTTTTGAGCATCTACCACACAGGGTCTGAAATCAACCACATATTCGCATTTTTGAGTAGTTTTATTGTCGCTCAACATAATTTTCTTAAGTTTAAGAGCAACAATTGTCCAACACTAAACACTAACAACAGGCAGAATGGGATTATAAAATAAACTGTAAATAAAATATTAAATTTTTTCAATATTAAATTTTTCGACAAAATATATGATTTATAAAAATAATTAATAGCGAAAATGTTAAAAAACGGCGATTTTCGTGAAAGTATTAGCAAATTTCAGTGCATCTAAAGTTTCTAAAGCATTGTTTACTTTTACTTGAGAATTGTCAAAATCGGCAAATCCCAAGTAGCGCTTTCTGGAACGTGCCACATTTGTTCGTTACATCGTGATGTGATACGTTCGAAAAATATCTTGTTTTTTTTTTAATTTTTGTACAAAGTTTGATCCAAAACCTGACAGTGTTTTTAATATTTTCGGGCACATCTGAAGTGTGGCTTTTTTCATCATTAAGCAATGAACTAAAAAATAAAAACAACAATAATTATGCCAATTATATTACTGCTATTAGCATTATCATTTAGGTACTTTATTATTGATGAAAACAAAGTGTTAACAAAAAATATGTAAGTATTTAAACAAAAGAGCCCTCAGTGCGGCGAAGTGGCCGCATCCAATTTGGGCAAAAAATCAATAAAACTATTAGCCAAACATTTTGCTGTAAAACGAAATAAATATGTTACTAATATAGTACTTAAGTACTTGTCATGAAAAGTGTCAATTTAGGTAGTTTTTGTGGCTTTTGCGTTGTAGCGTGAAAATTTGTAGACATTGCAGTAAATTCTTTCGACACCTTAACACGTTTATTTATTCAATATTTATTTAATCTTCATTATACACATTGTTTGACAATCTTTTGTTTCTATATTCTATATAATCATTCGTTTTTTTTTGTTGTATATTTTTTCAATAATAGAAAGTATATTGCAATTTTTATCGTTTCAATGCTAATGTTAATTTATTTATATGTATGTATGTATATAAAGGTTAAAATTGTGAATATATTATGTGTATGTATATATATGTATATGCGCTACAACACACAATACGGCCGTTAACATGCATATATATACATGTATTGGATGCAGTTATTTAACTAGGTATGTATATATGTATGTACATCCATATTTACAAGTGTATGTTTACGCAAATATGTATGTATGAATGCAATGGAAACTGAAATAAAACAATCATTTTTACTGCTTCATTTTTGGCTCTTGAATAATATTTACATAGCTTAAGAATAAATTTAATATATTGAGTTACTTAACATGTACATATGTGTGTGTGTATTTCAATTAATACATATGTATTTCAATTCTTAATTATGAGCAAAGTTACTATATATGTGTGTATTTTGTTTATTACGTAATTTTTATGGTACTTAATATGGTTTTCAGCACAATTTATTAGAAAACAAAATAAAAAAGTAACAATGTTTTTTTCTATTACAATTGCTTACTGGGATGTATGTGTGTGTGTGTGTTTTAAAGGGTGAGTACCTTTCCTGTTGTGAAAACTAGTGGGACAAATAGCACAGAATTGAGACAAAATATTGTGGAAAGCCATAAAAATACCCAATTTTATGACTCGCTAAGGAAAATATCTTCCTTTTTTGTGAGGCATATTAGTGCATATTTGTATGTATGTATGTATTCATTTTGAAGTAAGATAACAGTTTGTTTTGAATTTTTACGCACTTTGAAAGGGGAAAAATTGAGAGAAATAAAAAGCTTAAAGAAATATTTTAAAATGTAAGCACTAACTTCGAATTTGTCATAACCTTTAAAAAGTTATACACATGTTTGTATACTTATATAAACGCATATGTGCATATGTATGTACATACATTTGCTGTTCGCTTTGTTCTTCTGCTTTTACAATATTTTTTGTTAATATTTTGAAGAGATAAATTTTAATATTTTATTATTAAGTATAAAGGAAATAGTTTGATTTATTATTCTTATTGCTGAATGCCTTTCCGTTTGTTCTTTGGTTTTATTTTTTAAAGTAGATTTTACTTTTACTATTGCTGCAGATTATTCGATTAATTATTTTAAATTTTAATATTATGACAAAAACCAACATTTTCGGTAATATAAAGTAATTTTATAATTGAGTGGTTTTAGCTTCATATTTTTACATACATATACTATAACTCAGATTGTCAACTTGTTTTCAAAAATTAAAATACCAGTTTCGCTAAAAGCTTAATTAATTCATTTTGAGTTCGAAATAAACAGCAGGGACTAAGATAATAAGTATTTTAAATTAAAATTAGGACTACCGCAAAGTTTTAGTGCTAAATATTCAATGCCAAAATAAAGAAACCACATAAAAATATGTTTAACAAGTAGACACCATATATGTATGTACATAAATAATATTTTAACAACATAAGTTCAATTATTAAAATTCTCTATTTTAGTACATGTACATAAAAAAAACGTAAAAAAAGAAACTCTCTGCATTCGAAAGCTTTTTTTTTGTTCATTTATTTGTTCGTGATCATCAAAATAGAATAAAATGCCATTTTTCTGGTGCTTACTTGTATTGCAGTTGGGCCGTTTAATATTGGTGTAAAACAAAAACACAAATTAAAATAATCCAAACAATTAAGTGTAGTAGAAATAATTCCTAAAACGAATTCACTAATGAGTTTCAATGTTATACATATGTATGTACATATGGATGGGTATTAGGGTTGGCCGAAAATCCGCTTTTTAAGAATTTTTATTGGTAATAGCAAAAATATGATTCATTATGCTCTAAAAACAATTTATGTGAAAGATGACAATTTTTGATCAATATCTTAGGCTCACCCAAATCCATCAAAGTACAATGTGCTTAAGAAATAAAATTTAGTAAATACATTAAATTTCTTTACTGAAATTGCAATTATCTTCGAAAGTGTTAGTCGTACATGATTCCGTATATGGACCCTTTTTGAGGAGAATCGAAATAAGCCTAGAAAAATTTTCAATTTCAAAATTTCAATAAAAATTCTAAAAAAGCGGATTTTCGGCCCACGCTAATGGGTATAAGTATGTATGTACATATACATATGCTAGACAACGGTGTAATACAGCGAATCAGATATGAATAAATGACAATCTCGTCCTTTTTATGTAAAAAATTCTACTCCGTACACAATAAGTTTGAGAAAACGTACATACATAAAAACGATAAGAAATTGAATAAGAAAACAAAAGGTCCGGACTGTTCGTGTCAAACTCGAGGAAATGGAGTTAGGCAACTGGGATGCCATTCCTGCCAAGAAACTATCACTCATTAAATTGGTTCCCAAGAAACGTGTTGTGGTACCAAAACTACAACCACGGATGAGAATTTATTCCTTTTAAAATGTACAACTTGTGGTTATACTTTTCTACGTTGGTCGTGGGCAAAGTTTATTGCCACATCTAAAACATGCATTTCAATGAAACTTTCACTAGGGAAACTTATTTGGTACATACATACATATTAGGGCTGTGCGATTAATTGATTACTCAAAATTTTAATTAATCATAAAGTAAATAACTCAATTATTCGATTAATTGGAAATTATGATTACTCAAAAGTTCAGTTACTCGAGTAATCAAGATTTTTGATTAACCAAAAACAAAAATATTTGAGTAATTTGCTTTATGATTAATCAACATTTCGAGTAAAATGAGTAATCAACATTTCAACTCTTTACATATGTATAAAGTAGTTAAAGTTCCTTGATACTTTGAAAACAACGTTTCTGTTTTCAAAAATTAAAACAAAAATTTTTTTTCATATACAGAATTTAAAAAAGAAAATAAGCATTGTCCAAAGCAAACTCTTTTAACGACCAAAATTATTTTTTTTGAGTAATCATATTTCAAGTAACTCGATTAATCATCGTTTTGAGTAATCAAAATCTTGATTACTCGAGTAATTGATTAACCGAATAATTGATTATCCAACTTGCTCGAGTAATCGAATAATCGCACAGCCCTAATACATACACATGTTAAGTACAATTTTTTACTGGAGGCCAATTACGAAAATTATAAAAGGTTTAAAACAATATTTGTAGCTCCGTGGGGTATTCCACACACAATAACGCTTCATGCAGCGGGACTGCGAGCGAATAGAAATCTTCATAAAAGAAAGACCGCCATGTGTATAAACACTGTATACCTTTTAGGGTGTGTTGAAATATTCCTCGCTTAATCAAAAGAAAAGACTGTGCGCATTGCATCTTGCACCCTTGCGATGATTTTGCAAATACACAAACCAACGATTAGAAACTTATCCACAGCTTGCATGAGAATGGTTTTAACCCTAGAGTGCTAGCGAGCATTTTGCAAAAAACTGCATGCTATTTTTCAAACAACATATTTTTAAAGATCAAGCGTTGTTATATACAATAGTAAAACTTTAATAAATGTTGCTCTTTCGCTTAGTTTATATTTCATTCTGGCTTAATAAAATAATTTTAAATTCATTTGACTATTAATTGCAACACAACAGCTCTTTAAATATGGACGGCAAAATGCTCCTCACGCGATCACTCGCGCTTCACGGAAGGGCGCGACTACTCTAGGGTTAAGTATGTAGTATGTATATGTGAGCCGTTTGATTTGAAAGTAGCATAAGTCCCTTGGTACCTCTTGTGCTTAAATGACCGGCTACTTGTACCGAATGCACGTGTAAATCGCTATATCGTCGTAAACTAACGACAATACCTTCTACCATTAGTTGGTGAAGTTGAACAAATAGCCGACGCGTGCAGATACAAGTAACCAGTCATTTAAGCGCAAGAGCTTTGAAGTGACTTAAGTGCATACATATATATGTACATATGTATGTGAACGAACTTAAGGCCAAAATAATAAAATTAATAAAAATAAATTTTAAGTCTACGTAAAGTTTAGCCACATCATCCTAAGAAATGAAATCAAAAACCTCTTTTTAGATGTAGAGAACATTTTTGGATCAAATATCTGAGCAATAGTTATTTTGAAGTAACAACAATGTAAGAAAGTTGAAAAAAGTTACTTAATTATTTAATTTAAACAAAAGTATTGATAACTTAAACATACATAATATGTATATTACTATTATATTACTCTGATCCACCTAGTTCTTGTTATACAATAAACAAAGCAATATTAATAACAACATTATATTAATTCCGTATACTCTAAGGGGTAAAAATATAAAGAATATTTGTTAGATATATCAAGGAAGTTTTAAAGTTGTTCCGAACGACGATTCATTTATGTATACATAAATTGTGTGACAATGTTGTTACTCAAGAGTTCCCAGTCGGCAAAATATGGAGCGTTTCTAAATAAACGCTCTAAGACAGGGCTTTCCCAATAAAACGTGAAAGTTGCAATATAAAATCATTGAACAGCTCTGCAATACGACGACAGACGAAAAGGTGTATTTCCAAGGCAGCGGAATTTAATTAAAAAAAAAATATATAAGAAGACGTATCTAGTGAAAAGATATACTTGAAATGTATCATTATTACTTCTTGTAAATTTTCCCCTTTTAAGGGAGCTGAACCAGATGGCCTTGAAACTCTGGCAATTCCATACAAACTAAAGAGGAGTAAATCGTTGCCTTAATATAGAAAGGCCCTATCTCCCATTGTCGCTGAAATACAAAAACCGTAACTAACAAAAAATCCAAAATTCACTTTTTGATTGAATATGATGCATTTCATCAAATTATACGTCCCCACATCGTTTTATGCAATAACAAATTTAAGATAGTTATGGTTTTTTTGCATTTCAGCTACAACGCGATATAGGGCCTTTTTATATTAAGGTAACGAAATAATCTAGCACGGAGGGCATATCGCTTCAGTAGATTGGAAATAAGGGCTCCTAAAAATTTAATTTTGCCGATTGGGTTAATAAGAAAATATTAACATTTATTTTCTCGTATCAGTTGTCTTAAAAAAAAATGGCGTGGGTATCGGGTTCGCTGTATTACACTGTGTGCTAGAATACATATGTGACTGAGAAAGTTAAAAGGGACCTTCGGTTCGATAAGTTTTCGATAAAAAGGAAGTTGAAGTTACGTTTTTTTTTTCCAATGCGTCCACCTTTGAATTTGTGAGAAAAAACTAAAGCTGTGGTTTATTGCATTTAAAGGACGTAAAAACTACTGTAAGAATTGGTAAAAAGTAAAGATATGTAGATCTTTTTCTACCCGTAGGTGTCCTTTTTAACATTCCCCGTCACATATACATATATTTCTTTCCCTATATATTATAAATACCTCTTTTATTGTTCCAAACAGAAATTAGCTGATATAGCATATGTGGTTTACATTCAACTAAAGAAAAGGAATATAGTAGTTTCAAAATTAAATTATTTCAAACAATTTACATAACAAAATCTATTTAGCAATTTTCTAAAGTGCTTTTAAAGTTCAAATTGAAAAACATAAGAATTAGATTCTAGAGAGAGAAAAAACTTTATTAAAACTAGTCTTAAACTACAACATACATACTAATACAACATTCCTGTAGTATTTTTTGTAGGTACAGCAATATATGCATATATGTATATGGAAGTGTTATATTTAATACACACTTGTGCGATGTTTACTAAGTTCTTCATTAGTATTCTTAGTTTAACGAAAACTAAAACCTATAATTAACTTAATGAATTAAAACTAAAAAAATCGATGAGTTACTTGGGAATCTGTGTACTATGGATCATCAGATCAGTATTTATGATATTCAAATGCTTAGATGTCTTCTGAAATGTCCAAATGATGAACAAAATGAAAGTTTAGTATGCAATCTGTTTTATTAAATGTATACATATGCATACACACGTACATACTGTATGTGTTAAGTTGATGCGAATTGAGAATTTTACTGCACATTGACTGGCAAGTAATGAAGACAAAGCTTATTTCTGCAGTGTAATCATCGTCGTCAAAGGAGAAATAATCAGCCTGATCGCCAATTCTATGTAAATAAATCGTTCCCATAATTTAACAGGCAATACAAAAACAAATTGGAAAAATAGCTTTTACTTATTTTGCTTTAAAATCTTTAGGAACATTTGTTCATATGAAATTTGCGATCAGGCCGAATGAATTCATTGTTCATTACTAGAGCTCAATATATGTACCATAAAAAAATATATATATAAATTGGTATAGACTTTGCCTATCTTTTAGTTTAAATTTTTTTGAGGTAAAGAAAACAGTTTGGATACTTGATGTTAAAAACATATTACTGTTAGTATAAACAAAAACGAAAAAGACCATAACATTATAATAAAGGAATAACATACATTTTTCTCATTAAACTATAAAGGAGTCTAATTACTGAAAGTAAGCTTCATTTGCTTTACTAAAATTAAACTCGTATAACTTTACTAACAATTATCATATGAACAGCTTCTCATTCTTTGCAAGTGTTATAAGTATTTCTCGCAGAATTTTGAGTACAAATGAGTTCATAATGCGATGGCCCCTATCGCGATTATCCTTTCTCGGTTTAAAGTTGATTGTTACCAATCAAATTGAAAAATGTGAATAACCAAAAGGTTGATAACTATCAGTTTTCTCTTGATATTTAGCGACCTTCTTGTTATTCACAGTATTATTTTGTCAATTTCATTGATAACTATCAGTTATCAACCTAGAATTGAAAAAACGCTATCATCAGGTCAGTATTTATGAATAATATTTTCGTTTGCATCCAACGCATCTTTACAAATGTGTCTTGTGTGATGTGTGTGTGCATGTAGGTGTGTCATATGAGCTAGTGCTAAAAAAGTAAGCGTTTTTACTATCGCTTAGCAATTATTTAATCATTTTCCAATCGCTTTTAATAAAGCCTCTTACTATTTACTACTATATTATCTTCAAGTTCACCGTCCGAACATCACCCGCTAATTCGCTCTACACTGTACTCTCCGGCTTTTGTTTTTTGTCTTTCTTGTTCTTAATTTTTGCTAGCTGGTAATTGTTGGCTTGAATAGCAGACAGACGAGCTGCTTTGTCGGCACTCCTTTCGCCACGTGNTAATAAAGCCTCTTACTATTTACTACTATATTATCTTCAAGTTCACCGTCTGAACATCACCCGCTAATTCGCTCTACACTGTACTCTCCGGCTTTTGTTTTTTGTCTTTCTTGTTCTTAATTTTTGCTAGTTGGTAATTGTTGGCTTGAATAGCAGACAGACGAGCTGCTTTGTCGGCACTCCTTTCGCCACGTCTGCCGTTCTGGCTCCGTTTCCAGCCGCCACCGCTGCGAGGCACTTCTCCATTTTAGGCATGTATTTTGTGTCACGACACAGATGTCGCAAAGAACTCTTGCAGTCGCTGCACAGTGCTGCGATCCAGCTTGCATAGATCGAAATCAAACGTTTTGGCCGTAATCTCGTAACAGCCGGTTGCCGCAATCATCTCGACCACCTGTTGCAACTCGTCATTATCTTGTAGCGTCATTATTTTGTGATGTAGTTCCTGCAATTCGCTTAAATATTCAGTTGGTAATGCAGGCGTGGGCGTTGCACCGCTGTTGGCGCTTGCAGCCTCTGCGGCCGCCGCACCGACAGGCGCAGCCGGTGATGCGGGTCGCAGTGGGTGAGGCGGTGCCAGCGGCGCTGCCGCTGCTGCAGCAGCTGTCGAAACGCTCGCAGTTGCGGCAACATTTGAGCTGGTGTTGCTGACGTTGGCATTGGCGGTAGTAGCGGTGGCTGGAGGGGCTGGCGAGCTAGTTACACTGGTGCCAGTCGTGTTATTGGGAGGCGGCAAAAATGCCCCGCCACTATTGAGTGCCTCAGTAGAAGCAGAACTGCTATTGTTTTGCGAGGGCGCATTGTTGCTGTTGTTGCCATTGCCGATGTTATTCGAGTTAATGCCGCTGCTGCTGCTGTTATTGATGCCGAGGAGTGGGCCGCTTATGCTAGCGGCTCGGCTGTGTCGCAGTGCAGGCGACTTCGTTTGATCTCGTGCCGCTTTGTTAGCCTCCTTTTTGGCTTGCTTGATTGGAGGTTCTATGAACGTGTTTACTGATACGGTGGCAGCTGCCACAGAGCTTCGTCGACGTTTCTTTTCTCCTTTTTCTATCTTTTTATCTTGTTTGTCGGCGCCATCTTTCGTCTTTGCATTACGTTCGCTGCCACGCTGCTTGTACTCTTTGCTGCTGGCGGCTGCCAACTTCTCGGGCTTTGCTGCTGGTGTCACCTCCGCTTTGGTGGTGGGCGATGATGTCGGCTTTGTGGTTACCACCGGCTTTGGTGGTATATCCAGAAAACTGCTATTCGAGCTATCCGATTGCAAAGCGGCGGGCGCAGGGTCAGTAGAAGAGGTCGTCTTTGAAGCGCCTGTTCCTGCAGCTGTCTCCGCGGTTATCGTCGGCAGTGGGGTTTCCTCTGGCGAATGTGCTTTGGCGCCGTCGCCCATATCATTATTGGTGTTGCTGTTGGTAGCGGTATTGGTGCTCATTAATGGGACAGTAGGGGTACTTGCCAATGATGTTACTGATGCGGCGGCGTTAGCACTTTTAGCAGCATTTTTAGTGCTTCTTCGGACCTCCACCACTT
Source organism: Rhagoletis zephyria (assembly GCF_001687245.7). Taxonomy (NCBI): domain Eukaryota; kingdom Metazoa; phylum Arthropoda; class Insecta; order Diptera; family Tephritidae; genus Rhagoletis; species Rhagoletis zephyria. The sequence goes on from NW_016158686.1 coordinate 17,064, forward strand.
CGCCTTCCTCGGCTGCATTGCGCTTTTCTTCTTTGGATGCTTTCTCTTTGGACTTCTTTTCTTTACTTTGTGACTTCTTTGTTGGTGCAGCGGCCGCTGTTGCAGTGCTGCTGCTGTTAGTGGTTGCGACACTGCTGGCAGCGTTAAGGGCGGGGTTTGCATTGCTCGGTTCATTCTTGGGCGGTCCAAGTGGTGCTGGTGTTTCGGTTGTAATCGCTGTAGCAGCGGGATCTACGGTGACTGCGGTTGTCGTTACATTTACATTCGCATTAGATTCCCGGGTCTTTTCCGGGCGTATCTTCTCATCCACTAGCTCTTTCTCTTTTTCCTTATCCTTATCCTTATCCTTTTCCTTATCCTTATCTTTATCCTTTTCTTTATCCTTATCTTTATCCTTTTCCTTTTCCTTATCTTTATCTTTTTCCTTTTCCTTTTCCTTTTCTTTTTCTTTTTCCTTTTCCTTGTCTTTTTCTTTGTCTTTTTCCTTGTGTCTCTCTTTGTCACGCTCTTTATCTCGTTCTTTATCTTTGTCTTTGTTCTTGTCCTTTTTCTTGTGCTTATGCGACTTCTTTTCTTTTTCTTTCTCCTTTTCCTTTTCTTTTTCTTTGTCCTTCTCTTTCTCTACCTTTTCGCCTTGGGTGCTTGAAATGCCGGTTGGTTTCTTATCACCACTGCCAGCCGGTGCAGTAGCTGCCTGAGTATTTGTACCGTTTGCCGAAACAATCGGCGCGGTTTTATCGACAGTCTTATCATTGTTCTTTAACTTGGCTGCTTCCGCCTTATCTTTGTCTGCCTTCTTGGCGTTCACATTCGCGGGAGATTGCTTGCCTTTGAGATCTTTAGCTTCCGCTACTACAGCGTTCCCATTAGATGCCGTTGAAGGCGCTACATTGCTGGCACCTCCACTAGGGCCAACGTTGGCCGCAACGCCATGACGTTCTTCCTTTGAATCCTTTGATTTCCCTTCGACACTTCGATGCTTTTCTTTGTGCTCATCACGACGCTCCTTGTCGCGTTCTTTGTCCTTATCCTTGTCTTTCTTTTCTTTCTTAGATTTCTTGCCGCTTGAGCTAGATTTATCTTCGCGGGACTTAGATTCCTTAACCTCCGTTTTGTTGCTACTATTCGTTGGCTTTACGTCCTCCACACGCCCGCTTGCAGACGACGAAGATCGGGGTGGAGTCGGCCGTTTCGGGCTTGGGGCACTAACGTCACGCGTACTTGCTTTCGGGCTAAGCGATCGTTTGGTGCCAGCTTTCTCTCGGCTGCGTTCACGTTCTTTTTCTCGTGACTTATCCTTCTTCGACTTCGATTCTTCGCGCTTTTCATGTTTGCTACTCTCGCCGGATGATTTCTTGCTCTCACTACGCGGCTCTTTGTGTGGGCTAGATGACGACTTATGCTTTTCTTTCTTTTCAGACTTTTCACGTGGCTTCTCGCTACTACCGGCGGAAGCCGTTGACGAGCTGCTCATCTTGTCACGTTCTTTAATGGACTTCTCCTTGCCACTAGCGTTGTTCGCATTGCTACTGCCAGAGTTAGGTGTTACCCCACCACCGCCACCACCGCTTGCGCTGCTTGCGTGAGGTACCCCTTTGCCGCCTCCGACATTCAAACTGTTATTCTTAGCATCTGGCGAATGTTTGCTAGAGCCGCTTTTTATTGGTGTACCAAAGAGATTAGCAAACGAATTACTCTTGGAATCATCAACGCGAGTTTTGTGTTTTTTACCGCCGCTACCACCGACTGCTTCGCCGCTACTCAGTTTTGGTTTGCTAATCATACCACCACCTTCATCACTGATAGCAGCATTCGGCGGGGTATTGGTCGGGGGTACGGCGCCACCGCCAACTACGCCTGCACCAGTCACTGGTATGCCGCCTCCTTTGAGCAGCTTTTGTCGAAAATCCTCCGAAACATGGTCGAAAACAAACTTTTGCACCTCGAACCGATGATGTGGTGGACCAGTTTGCTGCAAATCTAAATCGTAAGTAAATTGTATACGCTTTGGCTCATCGCGGTTACGAAAATATATATCTATCGGCACCAAGAAACCGGCGTAACCAGATTCGGTGATAACGTATGGCGGCTTGTTGGAAACTGTAAAAAAAAAAAAACGTTGAAGAAGTTAGAAATTATAACACCATTGGTTCAAACTTAGAAAGAAAAAATAAACACGTGTTTTGTGAAACTAAACTACATGTTTTCATATGGGTGTTCCCCGTGTTACGTTTGGAGACACTTTCTTTATCATAAAAACTGTAGTAGGCTCTGAATTAACACAAATTCATCGGCAATACCTTTTTGAACCCTATACAAATATTGTCCACAAATGTTATATGGTAAGTGTATAACGATTAAAAGTTCCCGTCCCGACGTTCCCAAAATGGAACTCGTATCGAAGATGACTGACGTTTTTTCAAAATTCTACGTATCTGTTAATGGTACAAAAAAAATATGTGTGAATGTGGTGACCGTTTGCACCGATTTTGAGAAAATTGTTTCGCTGAATATTTTTTAAAAGGCGGGACGTATAAGTGTCCCAATTTTTATACCCGAGCGCACTTGTGGCCAAGGGTATATTAATTTTGTTCACATAACGGTTGTTTGTAACAGCCAAAACGAATCGAGATAGATATAGGCAAATGTATACATAAATGCTCAGAATGAATAGAGAAATCGATTAAGCCATGTCTGTCTGTCCGTCCGTCTGTCCGTCTGTCCGTCCGTCCGTGTACACGATAACTCGAGCAAAAATTGAGATATCTCAACGAAATTTGGTATGTAGGTTTCCCTTAATCCAAGGTAGGTTGGTATTGAAAATGGGCGAAATCGGACTGTAACCACGCCCACTTCCCATATAACGGTAATTTCCAGAAATACGAAAACTGCGATATTTTAGTAACTACTGAAGATAATTCACTCAAAATTGATATTTACAATAATTTTTAGACGAAAAATAAGAATATTATAAATTTTTGGAAAATGGGCGTAGCCACGCCCACTTATGGTTACATGTGTATATCTTGGTAACCGCTGCACCAATTTCTTCCAAACTTGGCACAGTTGTTGGCCTTCGCACAACATACCAAATGGCCGAAAATTTTTAAAATCGCTCAATAACCACGCCTACTTCCCATATAACGGTAATTTTCAGAAATACGAAAACTGCGATATTTTAGTAACTACTGGAGATTATTCACTCAAAATTGATATTTACAATAAGTTTTAGACGAAAAATAAGAATATTATAAATTTTTGGAAAATGGGCGTAGCCACGCCCACTTATGGTTACATGTGTATATCTTGGTAACCGCTGCACCAATTTCTTCCAAACTTGGCACAGTTGTTGGCCTTGGTACAGCATAAAAAATCGCCGAAACTTTAAAAAATCGGACAATAACCACGCCCACATCCCATATAACGGTAATTTAGAGAAATACTAAATCTTCGATAAATCAGTAAATATTAAAGCTAATTTACTCAAAATTGATGTTTGCAGNGGCACCGCCCACTTATGATCACATATATGTATATCGGTAACCGTTCTACCAATTTGTACCAAACTCGGTATTTTTATTGTGCTTGCCAAATAAAAGCAAAACGTTGAAAATTATTGAAATCGAACTAAAATTACGGCCGCTTTTTATATAACGGTAAATTTCAGAAATGCTTGAAACTTCAATAATTCGAAATTTAAGGACGCTAATTTACTCAAAATTGATGCACCCCGGCTTACCATCTAGTGGTAGCTTTCGTAAAGGTGAAAAACATATATTTAATACTTGCGCCGGGTATTTAATGTTCGGCTCCGCCCGAACTTAAGACTTTCTTACTTGTTCATATTTGTATCGATTAACTGCTCTATTCTGTATCACTGACAAATTCTTGGCACAGTATTTATTACGGAAACATATATCGACTGCTGAGTGGAAGATCGACCTATCTCGGCAGCCAGTTCAAAAACACCCTATCTCAAAAAACTTTTCAAGAACACTCTATTTCAGAATTTTATTAAAAGACACTCGATCTCAGAATTTTGTTGAACAACGCCCTATTTCAGGATTCGATTCAAAAATGCCCTCTCTCACTTCAAAATGTATTGAAAATGTGCTGATATAGGGCGTTTTTGAAACGAATTCTGAAATAGGACGTTCTTCAACCAAATTCTGAAATAGGACGTTTTTCTTAAGATTTTTGAGATAGGGCGTTTTGGAACTGGCTGCCTAGATAGGTCGATCTTCCACTCAGCAGTCGATATGAAAATGTTTAAATTTGCGAGTAAAAAAAATTTGGTCACCGATACAGAATTGGGCTATTAATACCGATTTTCAGTTTTTTCNTATAGGGCGTTTTTGAAACGAATTCTGAAATAGGACGTTCTTCAACCAAATTCTGAAATAGGACGTTTTTCTTAAGATTTTTGAGATAGGGCGTTTTGGAACTGGCTGCCTAGATAGGTCGATCTTCCACTCAGCAGTCGATATGAAAATGTTTAAATTTGCGAGTAAAAAAAATTTGGTCACCGATACAGAATTGGGCTATTAATACCGATTTTCAGTTTTTTCTTTTATTAATTTAAAAGAGTCGCCCTGTAATCTGGTCCAAAAACAATTTTTCGTACAAACATGGCAGTACATAGGATGTAACATAGGACCATAAACATAGCCAGAATCCTTATTTTCTATGAACTTTGGCTATTTTTTATTCTGTCAAACTGGTACGCTCGCTGTATTGCAGTCTATCATTCTTGTCTCAATTCCTTTTATGGTTTTTATAATTATTTGTTACTAGCCGGCCACGTATGCGCGAGGCTTATTTTTTTTGGTTGTAGAAGCGATGGCTCCTTAAATGGTCGGGAGTTTTTCAGCTAACTCCCTACGACACCAGGTTGTTCATGTGTTGACGTCTTTTTTAAGACGATTGACAAACTTATTGTGCGTTTAAACGTATACAGCTTGGTTGATGAACTGCCAGCCTAACTGTTGACGTGAGTTTCCGAGCAAGATTTGGATTGTGTTAGCAATNTCCCTACGACACCAGGTTGTTCATGTGTTGACGTCTTTTTTAAGACGATTTACAAACTTATTGTGCGTTTAAACGTATACAGCTGGGTTGATGAACTGCCAGCGTAACTGTTGACGTGAGTTTCCGAGCAAGATTTGGATTGTGTTAGCATAAATGAACAAACCACAATTATACTTATGATATAATACATACATTGACAGGAATGTAATTTTAATATATGGGCCATTCAATTATGACTAGTGGGACATTTTAGTCCAGAATGTGATCAATTTACCTATGTCGTTGCAACTTATACAACAGCGAAAGATATGTTTTAACATACAACGATAGCTAATGTATAAAATTGCTTTAACAAAAATACCAAACGATTTTTTAGTTTTATGTAACTATCATTTCAATGAATGTGACGGGTGGGACACTGAAAATAACTTTATTTTACCCTTGTGCACTCAAAGATGAATTTTAGCCAAAACATTTAATTTTCACGAACGATGTGTTTTTATTGTAAAATATGAATTATACGCTTTCATTTTCAATAAAAATGTGGTTTCGTAGAAATATTAAAAAATATTTAAAGTTGTGACTGCTGGGACATCTCCTTGTGACTGGTGTAAAGCAATCATGCATGAAATAAAAGTTTCCATATGCAAAAATTACAATTTCTTTTGATTAATTTTTAATATTTTCCCACAGGTTAATGAAATATAATATATATATATAAAGAGGCTACTACTGAAATAGAGATAATTAGGGCATATTTAAATTTATGTCGTTTTCCTCTTTTCAATGGAATGACCCATATATAAAAAATCGTTAAATAACTATTTTAACGATAGGTTTCCTGTGGAACCATTTTCCCTAGTTTGTCTTCAATTTTATCTCCTATGATAAGAATACATTTGAAAATAATGTAAAACAAAAGAATAGTGAATGTAAAATTTGTACTTTAACGACGAGTTGGTGAACTCAGTTTTTATTTTCTTGTTTTTTAATTATAGATAGTATGAATGACTAGATTTAAGTACATATGATGACAGAAATCGAAATTTTAAGATAGTTTGTTTATATAATTTTGATAAGATATGTTTTTCCCTACATATTTACAGGTCTTTTATTTTTATTTTTATATATTTTTTCTTCGCATGTTTTTTTGTCTGTTTTGTGTTTTAAACATATAGTTTACTACTACGATTTTCTGGCAAATTTTTTTTTTTAGTTTCACTTTTATTTCAACATATTTTGATTAAAAGAAAAATACTGATAAAAATAAAATTTTTCATAAAAACCGGGTTGAAATCTTGAAATTTCTGCCCGTAGTTTGTTTGTAAGTCAAATATGAGTGGCACTGTGCTACTATGATATCACGGCCGAGTAATCATAGCCAACTTACGTACAGTAGTCGAAAAAATTATACCCGCACCAAATTTTGACAAGTTTTAAAATATTATTTTAGTTGTTATTTAATTTCGTTAGTTTTTTATAGTTCGTTCTTTACCAACATTCGTATAAATACAAGTTTTTTACATAGCGCCTTTGCAAGTGGACTGCTGAAATTTGGAAACATGAATTTCCACGGGTTTTGTTAAAGAGCGAACTATATGTCAGAACCCCCACATCCATCCCCCCCCCCAGCAATATTATTTAAAAATTCAAAACTCAAACTCACACACACACTCTCATTTTCAATCTCAAACAACAACAATTGTGAACAATTTAATTTTTTATTTTCAATTTTATACGATTTTAAAATGTTGGCAAACGTCAGAAAAAAAAGTATGGCCGACGAATTGAGAGAATTAAATTACCTTGTAATGTTTTTATCATGCAGAGAATGTAGTAAATTCCATGATAAAAATATAGTAAGGTAGAACCGCTGAGAGTCACTTTTAAAATTCTTGACGTTTCCAAACAATTTAATTTTTTTATTTTCAATTTATATGATTTTAAAATGTTGGCAAACTTCAAAAAAAATCATGGCCGACAAATTCAGAGAACGGTTCTACCTTGCTATATTTTTATCATGGTAAATTCCATGATAAAAGAAATAGGAAGGTAGAACCGCTCNCAAATTCAGAGAACGGTTCTACCTTGCTATATTTTTATCATGGTAAATTCCATGATAAAACAAATAGGAAGGTAGAACCGCTCAGAGGAATTTTTCAAATTCTTGACGTTTGCAAGCAATTTAATTTTAAAATTTTACACACACATTCTTATTTTCAATCTCAAACAACAACAACTTTAAACAATATCCAATTTTTACTCTCAATTTTATACGATTTTAAAATGTTGGCAAACATCAAAAAAAAAATCATGGCCGACGCATTGAGAGAACGGTTTTACCCATATATGTAATACTTCTATATTGGTAGTACGCTAACATCTCAATGTGTAAGCATGCTTTTATCATGGTAAATTCCACTTTCACCTGTGTTACCAGACATTTTTACGCTTATAGGAATATTACTGACCTGAAATATTCGTTAAAAATGCTAAAATGCGCTAAATTCTAAATGTTAAAATTGCACTTTCACCTGTGTTACCAGACATTTTTACGCTTATAGGAATATTACTGACCTGAAATATTCGTTAAAAATGCTAAAATGCGCTAAATTCTAAATGTTAAAATTGCACTTTCACCTGTGTTACCAGACATTTTTACGCTTATAGGAATATTACTGACCTGAAATATTCGTTATAAAAACTACATTAATTACCAGTTTGTGTTTTTAATGTGATGCAAAGTTTTTAAAATCTTATACCATTTCGGCAAAAATCGCGTCACACGGCAACACTCGATCGGTTCGACGGCACTTCACCACTTCACATTAATTGTAGCTTTTTTGTTGTAAATTTGTTGTGAAAAAAGATGTGTAGCTCTATTTTTTTTTTAATATGGTATGTAGTGCTAACTTGACACCATACACCTACTCTATAGAATTGAGATATTGAAAATGTTGCAACGGCATTAATTCTAGCTTTTTTGTTGTAAATTTTGAAGTTTTCGTTTTTTTAAGAAAAACTGGTAAGTAGTGCTAACTTGATAGCATACACCAGGTCGATAGAATTGAGATATCCACTATTTTACTATGCCCTTAATTGTAGCATTCTTGTTGTGGAAGAAAAAATTTTTTAGCTTTCGCTTTTCTGGAAAAAATCGAGTTTACCGTTTTCGAAAAGGCTGTCCCTAATCATCCGGAACTTCCGGACGAATACTTATTTCTTATTGTACCGGAATATCCGGATTATTATTGTTTAATTATTCGTCCGGAATTTTTTGTTTTTCATTGGGAAAATTTGCGCAATTAATATGTTATTTTAAGCCAATTGAGTTTCAAATTGAATTTTTTTTTGAATTCCATTTGAAGTTGAATTTTTCCGGATGAATATCTATAGTCGAAAAAGATATGTTAAAAATCCACAAAATAAAATTGTTCAGATGAAAAGAAAAAATATTTTACTTTCTTGTTGAGTTGTTTTTTCATACGTTTTGTCGATTTCGCTGTAAGAAATAAATAGACATATTCTTAAGCTGACCAACCGTCCTCCTTTGAGGAGAATTGTCATCCTCAAACGTGATTTGTCCTCCTCAAAAATATTGTCCTTCTCTGTCCTTCTTTTGAGCAAAAATGTCCTCCTTGTCCTCCGTCTCAAGTTTTATAGCAGTGATGAAATTTGCCAAAAATTTCGTTCAGAATATTATTATTTCATAATCGTACATAATCATTGCATTTAGAAGGAGTTTACATTGTTCAACATTCAGTTAAATGATGTAAGCTTTTGATTCAACTAACCGCCTTTGAAAGTTGAACAGTACAAACGCCTTTTAGCCCTAATAAATAATATCTAATACGGCTTTCCCACTGCACGCGAATTACGTAGTTTGCTCTCTTATTCGTAATTCGCACTCCAATTACCCTTGGAATTACGTAATCCGCCATACTAAATTTTGTTGGTCATTCAGATCCAATTACCATGCGAATTACGAACAAATCGCTGCCGTCTCTAATTTTTATCGGACATTTATCGAAACCAGTTTACAAATGAAAACTGGCACTTGTTATAAGTACGCAAAGCAATTACTTAAATTTTGCACAAATTTTTTAGTGAAGCAAAACAAACAAAACACAGAGATAGAGAACTGTCAAATTGAATTAAGAATGTGCGCGTGGGAAAGGGGTGGGTAATTGGAGGATCGAACAAAGTTATTTCCGCTGTTGTAGGTAAGCCGTATTACCATTCAAAAGGCGTTCGCACGAGGCGATTTTGCGTTCAACTCTCGCAGGGTTGCACGAAAAAAAGTAGAATGGCTAAATTTTGGCTGGCGACCAACTGGCGATTAGTTGAAAGGCCGTTCAACCAAAAGTAGAATGCAAAGTTGAACAATGCAAACGCCTTTCTATGGTGAATATTTTGATATTTTTTCATATTTTGATATTTTTAGCCATTCAATTTGTTTTTCGTGTAACCGTGCGTGAGTTGAACGCAAAATCGCCTGGTGCGAACGGCCTTTTACAACACTGAAAACTAGCTAACGACGCGTCTTCACAGGGAAAATTATTGCCTACCACATGTCATTTTATTTGCCAGATATGTGTAAGTTTTATCAATGGCAATATTTTTGTGTGGGAATTTTTTATCTTGATAAAGCATTTGCAAGATGGCTTAAAACAAGTACGTTCGTTACATTATAGCGCAAATAAGCTTAAAATTTTTAAGAAAATGTGTTATTTCACATCCAAGTACATAATCAAAAATACCACAGGCCCAGCGGCGGATCCAGACTTTTTTTCGGAGGTTTTTTCCGGAAAATTTGCCACTTATTCTTATCACTGTAAAGGAGTAATTTTCGTATATATATATTAGGGTGATCCAAAATAACTAACCGCTGTTATTTTGGCCGCTGAGGTGTAGTGGTAAGCAGTGCGCGCTTTCCCTCATCAGCACCTGGGTTCAAGCCCTGGTCAAAGCAACATCGCAAAAAAAATATAGAAAAAGGTTTTTTTCTTAACAGCAGTCGTCACTCGGCAGGCAATGGCAAACCTCCGAGTGTTTTTCTGCCATGAAAAACAGCTTCTCATAAAAATACAATCGCCGTTCGGGGTCAGCGTAAAACTGTAGGTGTGACAACATCAAGGCGCGCGCCACAAGTCGGAGGAGAAGCTCGGCCAAACACTAACATATGTGTAAGCGCCAATCTATTATTATTATTATTAAAACAACCAACCTGACGAATTTATGGCCTAAAATGACCTATTTACTGAAAAGGAAATTCTCCCATTTGGAAACATTTTTATTTCAATTTTAAAAGTTGTCGGTCGGCATTTGAATTTTCTATGTAAATAACATGTAAAAAAAATTGTTTTCATTAAAAATGTTATAACTTTTGAACCGTTAAGAAAAGACATAAAAAAGGGATAAAGGTTTTTCAAAGGCATATTCTTGTAGGGCATTAAATTCTCTAAAAAATTACCCTCAAGCACCGTTAATTTTTTCATGATCCAATGATCGCATCCAAATCAAATTAGTATGGGACCACATGTAGGACACTACCTTTCCTATAGAAAATTAATTATCGATATCGGTGGAGGTGGTCGAATGTATGCGCTAACATACCAAAAATATATTCCGACGAATTGATAACCTACTTTTTTATGTCGGTTAAAAATAAATATGTAACGGTCTTATAATTATGCAACGCAGTGTACTATTAACTTTTTCGACTTGTGTTTATAGAAACTTTGAATTGTTTATTTACTTGTTATTTATGTGTTAAAATAAATATAAAAAATGTGTTGTGTTTTCAATGTGGAGAATTTGTCCACCTGGCATGTTAAAAAATTCTGGCAACCTTAATATTCATGAAAGTAATGTTGTACATCCATGTTATTTGTTTTAAGAGTTGTTTTAACCCCACACAATGCAAATGGTACCAAAAGAGACAATAATCGCTGCCGATCAAACCTTCTCAGGTGGTATATTTTTTACATCAGCATCAACAGTTTTCTCTAAATCTATATTACACAGTGAGCATTAGAAGATTTGCAATATTTTAAATTTAATGATGATTCAACGAATTTTCACCCGTCAGCCGTAAAATATTTTTTCGTAATTAATATATTTACGTTGTCGTCCATAATTGCATTTGTAATTGCTTCAGACATCGTTTCAATTTCGTCCTCATCAATTAAATGATACCCTGGTAGAGCTCGTTTTGCCAATTCAATATTGTAGAACATTTTTCCATGCTTGTCATTTTTGTAAACATCCTTGGTCCTTTTACCTGTTTTTTTGGGAAAACCTTTGACCGTGTTTTTACATCCTTTAGATCGTCCTCTTGGTTTAAATACTGGCAATGTTTTTTTTTTGCATAAAATATTTTTTGTAAATGAAGGTCCTTATTGTTGATTTATTTTGGAACGAATTTTATCATCCCTTGTCAAGCTTGGTTTGCAGACAAACCGGTTTCGGTGTTGTGCCATCTTCAATGTCATTTTTCATTCTGTCTGGTTCCAGTGTTTGTCTTAGGTAATGTGATTTTCGTCGATGATTAATTATTAGATATGCGATGATGTCCTTTTCTATACCCGGGCAAACTTGTGCACAAGAGTATTATAATTTTGTTCACATAACAGTTGTTTGTAACAGCCAAAACGAATTGAGATAGATATAGACAAATGTGTATACATAAATGTTCAGAATGAAAAGATTAAGCCAAGTCTGTCTGTCCGTCTGTCCGTCCGTGTACAAGATAACTCGAGCAAATATTGATATCTCCACGAAATTTCGCATGTAGGTTGCCCTTTATACAAGGTAGGTTGGTATTGAAAATGGACGAAATCGGAATGTAACCATGCCCACTTCACATATAACGGTATTTTCGAAAAATGCAAGAGCTACGATATTTCAGTAAATATTACGTCCAAATAGTTGAAAATTTGTATGTGAAGTAGAATTTTGGTAAAAAATAATATTATGAAATGTTTAGAAAATGGGCGTAACGCATATATGTAATACTCCTATATAGGCAATAACAACTAGCACGGTCCGAAAACATTACAGTACAGATATTTAAATAACCACGTAGAAATACACGTACACATACGTTTATAAATAAACATGTACACAACACATATACATACATCCATAAAAACGGTACTTGACCGTCTCGTTTTGATTTCGGAATGCTTACATATTAAGAAGTTAGATTACTGCCAATATAGAATATCACGCCCACCCGCCATATAACGGTATTTTACGGAAACACGAAAACTGCGATAAATCAGTAACTATTGAAGCTAATTGGCTCGACTATTGCGATAACCACTTAGCGTAAAATTAGATTATTATAAATTTTTGGATAATGGGCGTGGCACCGCCCACTTTATGACCACTTTATCGATTTCTACCAGACTTGGGCTAACCATATTATTTAGTCTAACTCAGCATATTATCGAAAACGTTTGAAATCGACAAACATACGCTTGCTTATCATGCATAGAGAAAATTGAAACGACGATATTTGATACCAACGCCGGATATATAAAGTTCGTTTTCGTCCGAACTTATACTTCTTTACTTGTTAATATCTCAATTCTATCGAATAGGTGTATGGTGTTTAATTAATTAATAATTAATTAGTAGTTAATATTTATATAAACAAATAAGAACAGTTTAGTAATCGCTGAAAGTGTAAAATGAAAAAGAACTTGTGATATTAGCTTTTTGATAATTACGAGTGACAGATTTCAAATTGTTACAGTTTATTTCCAATGAGGAGCACATATGATTTTTGAATATCTCCGTTTTGCACTGAAAAGGTTATACTCGAAAAACGTACAAAATGTACCCAAAGTAACACATCAAAATTGTTATTTTAATTACTTTGATTGTTTCAAGGCGAATTTATATAAGGTGGTGTTACTAGATCAGCTGATTTTGTATATGTGTTTCGCCTCACGGCTTCTAATGGCAAATTGAAAAATTTTGTTTGAATTTCCGCAAACACACACTCACAGATTTTGATAGTTTATGCCGCCAAAGCAAAAACAAAATACATGTAAATTTTTGTTTTTGTTCTCCTGCTATCACCTTATATTAATTCGCCTTGGATTGTTTATAAAATTTAAAATGACATTATTAAAATAATAAAATTAAATAAGTAACAAGAACTCGTCTCATTTATTTTCAAAATGGCCCAAGTTTTTTATAAAAAGAAAAATTACATTAATAAAATTAACTTAAAAGTGAGTGACACAAAAGCACACGGTTTCCGAGATTTGCCCATATATCCATAGAGTTCTTGGAAACGGCTCTAACGATTTTGATGATTTTGTACACAGATAATGTTTTGGATTCTAAGGCTATCTGAATAGGCATTATCTCCGAGATTACTCGTATAAGGTTGCTAGCTATTCAAAATTTTTTACTAATTTATTAAAACATCATAATATGGGTATTTTGAATAGCATATTTATTTAATTTTTTGTTTAGAAAAAAATATAAAATATCACTATTCATGGGTACCAAAAGAAGGTTCTTAAACAACGCTTTCCCTATACACAAAATGTTATCTCTTATGATAATAGTGTAAGGTTGCCATTTATTTTCGATTCTACACGGTTTATCTAAAACATCGCAATATGGATATCAAATGAAAAGTATTGTTGAGAACTTTGGTCAGAAAATATTTTCCATGAGGCTTGCCATGCTTCTATGTAATACAAATTTTTATTTTGTATTTCGGAATAGGGTTGCCACCTAAATTTAGAGTAAAGAATTTTCTTAATAGATATCGAAATCTTATTTTTTTTTATTTCCAAAATATTTTTTTGAAGCTATCCAAATCTTGAAAACTTTAAAAAGTATGTATATGCCTAGGATTTATGGGAGAAAAATAAATATTTTATTTTTTATTTTTAATACAGTGGTTTTTAATCAATTAGCTAAATTTAATAGAGCTAATCATGATTAAAATATTGATTTTTAATCACAATGTAGAGTTTTCCATATGTTTGTGTATCAATTGCAGACATAGTATGTATTGTATTAGAACCTAGTTTCTCTTTATGTAAATTTTTCACTTTTTACTTCAATAAATATCGTCCTATCGAACGTTCGTGTTTTCTTCCATTGTTCGTATATGCTCACAAAGGCTATGGGCCCAGGGCAAGTTGTGAACACGTCTTTCGGTGGTCAAAAGTATTTATTTTATATATAATATAATTGTTTAAATCGTTTGTCGATTTGTTATTGGTTTAAAAATTTCTAAAATTCGTTGGTCGGTTGGTAAATAATAAAATGAGTAATCGATAGCGCAAACTAAATAATGAAAACTACGCGACATGGTCAATTACAATGAAAAGTCTTCTAATAACACAATACTATTGGGATGTTGAAGTTAAGACATGTCCAGCTTCAGCATCAGAAGAAACTGCAGCTGCATGGGCAAAGGCTGACCAGAAGGCACTAGCGATGATAACTTTGTGCGTTAAGCCACCAGAGCTGACTCACGTCAAAAAATTCACCACGGCAATGGGTGCATGAGATAAATTGAACGAATTTCAACATATAATCTATAATTTCCAATAGCGGTTAGCAACTTTTGCGTAAATGTTGAGAATATTTATTTAACTATACAACGAACTATTTAAAACCATAAGCAGAAGACATAATTACCAGAAAAACTCTGATGCAAGTAAGGAGTAGCTAATTTGGTTTTCGTACTCGTCACACCCCTTCACTGTGAGTAAATATCAGATAGCTCGTTCGGATTAAATTGTTTTTGAATTTTTTTTTCTAGGCATTGTGGATATCTCGGAAACCTATTACAAAATACGTCTTAAAGAATTTTGTATTACAATTTAAGAATTAAGCCTTAAAATATGAGTTGAAATGTCACACCCGTCACCGTGGAATGAGCCTTAAGCAGATGTTGTAGGTAATGTTCTAATTTATATTGCAATTTTCTTGTGCACGCTCGGTCAGTTATTAAGGTATATACTAGGGATGATAATTTTCCACAGAGCGTTGTCACAATCCCAGAATTAGTCCCGAGATTTAGATATTCATTACTTTTCAACAATTTGAATCGAAAAAATTGCTTCTATATTGTTTGAAATTAATAATAAAAAATTTAAATTTTTTGGATTCACAAGGACGAATAGATAATTTTTAAGCTGCCAAAGTTTGAAGATCGAAATTCGAGGATGTTATCGAGTTTATATATGCACTGAGAAAAAGGATTACTTTCGACAACTAAAGATATTTAGTTTCCGAATTTTCACAATATTTGGGAACTGTTACCAAGGATTGGGAACTATAACCATGGGTTGGCAATTATAAATAAATATATCAAAGCTTCTAATATTCATCTAAGTTGTACCAAATCGTTAATTTAGTTGAAGGGTTTCGTAAATACTAATAAATATTTCTTTGAAGCAAATTTCTACAAATTCCATTCAACTTAACGCATGGTTCATAAAAGGATGTTATTAAGCTCTGCTAATGCAGGTCAGCTTTCTTTCAACAAATGGTTTAGTCATAGTTACCAAATCTTAGTTGAGGCAACCATGACTTGATTTGAGAGCGGAACATATTCATGCTTGTGAGCCACCCCTAAAGAATGCTGAGCGCTCTTTGAGCACATGTGTGTTTCACATACGAAGAGCGCCAGCTGAGCAATGCACACAGTCCCACTTATTGAATCGTTTGAATGGGCTAGTATAGAGCGTGTCAGACGTGGCAATATTTCCGTCTTTCGCACGCAATTCGCTGTCAAATTGAGAAAGAGAAATTTTATTTCGATGTGTGAACAGCCAGAAAGATCTTTACAGGCTCTTATGCCGACCATTATGTCGATCCCTGCGCTAGGTATCGAAAGAAAAGTGTGCGCTATGACATGCCCAGTCTTGTTTGTCTCAGTTTCAGTTTTGCTATCGCCGCGAGTTGTTTCGGTGCGCGCATAGTTATTTAAAAATTTAAAAATATAAAGTTTGATGCCAAACGGGGTTTCTCAGCAGATATATCTGTGTTCGTATGGAAAAGTAGCTTTGTCCCAACTAGAAGTCTCAAGTAAATTGCAGACTTTCGTGAACTATATATTTGTTTTGCCATATCCAACTATGCCACTTGGTCACTATAACCAAATCTTGGTAATTATAACTAAACCTTTTTCTGGGTGTGTTCGGTAAGGTTTCACCTAAATTGAAAACTTTTTAATTAGACTCTAAAAAAATTTATTTTAGAATAACAAAGTGCTAGATTGAAGTTGCTAAAAATTGCATTGAGTTTCGGATATTTTTTCCTTGACAGTGTAAAGCGGTTCCTTCCATATGGAACATAAATTTTTTTGCAACCTTGCGGAGTTCTGTCAGCGTTTCGTTCTATCACATCACGATGTAGCGAACAAATGTGGCACGTTACAGAAACCGCTACTTGCGATTTGCCGATTTTGACATTTGTCAAGTAAATGTAAACAACACCTCAGAAACGTTAGATGCACTGAAATTTGCTAATACTTTCACAAAAGTCGCCGTTTTTTTAATTTTCGCTATTAATTTTTTTATAAATCATATATTTTAAAATTTAACGTAATGAAACCACGTTTCCTGTCGAAAAATGTATTACTGAGAAAATTTACTATTTTACAGTTTTTTTCTCCTCCAATTCGGCTTTGTTTACTTTTACTTGAGAAATTTCATCGCCGCCGGGAATGCGGAATCTTGTATTATATCATTCTTGTTACCATATAGTGTTTCGTGTTGAACAATTTTTGCTCTTAAAATTAAGAATATTATGTCGAGCAAAAATAAAACTAAGTACTANATTCATAGCTGTTATCAAGTTTATATAAGCCCTTAACATATAATTTTTTCAAAAACAATTTCAAGGATAAAATATTAAAATGACATTTTCAATATTTACCAGCCCTTCCGCACCAGAAACTTGAATCTGTTTAAATTCTACAGGATTTCCTCATTAATTGTATACCCATACTTCTTCTCTAAGCACATTTCTCTGAATTTTTTAAATAATTTTTGAATTACTGACGTCAGAGTGAATAACTAAAAACGCAATTTTACTATATTTGGCCCATGGTTTCGCGAATACATTAATATTTGTGTTTAAAATTTACTATCGCGCGGTGTTATAAGTATGACATTTGTACAAAAATATTAATTATTAAATAAAAAAAGAAATATAGCCAATACTGGTCAAGAAAAGGAGTTTCTATTATTGCCATCAGTGCAAATTACAAATCCCGAAAATCCCGGGATTACTTGCCAAGAATCCCGGGATATCCGAGACCTTTAAAAGTCCGGGATCCCGGGATTCACATTCCTAGTATATACAGTATCGGTCATATCTATAGCACGCCATTTCAAAGTGATATTGTGTGCCACTTATGTTTATTTATTTATTTTTAAAAATTTTCAATTAAACTACAGTTCTTTCTCTAACAAACCCCATATAAACCCAAGTTTAACAATTTGTAGAAAACTTCAAAAGTGCAACAAATTTTCACCTAAGTTTCAAACTTTTTTCTCGGAAGTGTTAGAATTTTTTCGAGTACACAGTTTTTTAGCCACTGCAATTTTAGTCTGATAACGTGCAAATTTCAAGTGGCTACGAATTACCGTTAATTTTTTAGAATTTTTTTGTCGCATTGGCTTCCATATAATGAATAAACTTAATTTATTTGTATATGGATGAAAACCGCAACACCTTTGGCGAAAAAAACTCTAAAAAATCAACGGTAACTTTCAGTCACTTGAAACTTGCACATTATCAGACTGAAATTGATTGGGCTATAAAACTGTGTATTAAGAAAAATTCAAACACTTCCGAGAAAAAAGTTTGAAACATAGGTGAAAATTTGTTGCACTTTTTTGAAGTTTTCTACAAATTGTTAAACTTGGGTTTATATGGGGTTTGTTAGAGAAAGAACTGT
>NW_016158686.1:35543-41024 GCF_001687245.7 Rhagoletis zephyria
AGTCAGTCTCGAGTTATGTAGACTCTAGACCTGTGAATGCCGTTCTAGGCATACCGCCCCCGGACACAGACGAGACGGAGCTTCATCTGCCTCGGGAGACGCGAACGACACTAGCACAACTTCGCTCCGGCTACTGCAGCAGGTTAAACTCCTACCTGAGTAGATTGAATGAGGATGTGCCAAATGAGTGTCCGGCATGCGGAGAGACCCCACATGACTCGAAACATCTCTTCGCATGCCCGGAAAACCCGACAACCCTAACGGCCTTGTCCCTGTGGACCAACCCCGCAGAAACTGCACGCTTCCTAGGGCAGCCGTTAGTGGAACTTGACGACAACGACTGAGATACCAACCGACCTGGGCGGGGTTGTTGTAGCCGCTACAACAACAATAACAACCTCCGTGTGCATGTGCCAAAAATCGGCCAAAATGGGGTTGATTTCTAAGAGTTCAACTGAACTAATAAATTGCTCGAAATTAAATAATATTTCACTTGTTTTATGTTTACACATAGAATTTTTTGGTACTATATTACATCCTTTCATCATGACAATCTATAATTTTTATGCAAAACATCTTGAAATATTCAGTGGAGTCTGAGCACAGGGCCCCCTTGAAAACTCCGGGCCCGGCGGAAAAACATTTCTGGAGATTTTTCAAATCTGTTAAAATGCAAAACAAAAATGTATCTCTAAATTAGTGGATATTGTTTTATTGTCATGTAATTCAAATAAAGCATCAAGCAAAAATCAAAGTGTAAGATTCATTTTATTGTGTGTTGAAAATATTATCTACAAAGCAAATCATCATCATAAGGGTTGTAAATGTTTTTTCCGGCAGATGTATTTGGTAATCACAATACTAAAAGGGACGACGATTGGGCAGAGGTGAAAGCAATTAATGGTAATAAAACGCCTCTTGAGTTGCGCTGCTTCATATGAGGGCGATTTTAGATAATGGCACAATACAAATAAATTCACATACTACCTTAGAGTTAAGTAATAGAAGAACATGTATTTACACATACATGTATGTATGTATATACAAATGTAAGTCAATCTGAATTTGGCAATACAAGTGCTTACCAATCTGACAAATCATCAATTAATGGATAAAGATTACATTATCAAGCACTTAAGACAGTAAGTTCTGTACTGAAAGTATCAAATTAAGGCAGCTTAATGCAGTAACTTCCTCAGTAATTAATTACTAAGGCCGCTTTGACATACTTACTTATATTTAGAAGATAATGAGCAATGCGTGGCTTTGAGATTTGTAAATTACCAGGGTAATTATCAGCTAAGACGAACTAATAACAAAATATGCTATATATGCTATGGTTGGAAGCCAGACTAAAAAACTGGAAGTAGGTTTACAATATACATAGTTTGCAATTGTATATAATTAGAAGTACCGAGGTAATTTCCCCTACTTTATTAACGGTTGTTTATTAAGTCATAAAACGCTTCAATACCCTCCAAAACCACCGACTGCTCCAATCACCATGCTTCAAAAACCACCAGGCCACAATCCAAAATAACAAAACTAAAATGGTTTATCACGTTAACAAGGAAGCAAGAATTTACATTGGTCACCCAACCGCGTTAATACAAAACCCCGAAAAGAAAACAAAAACAGCCAAACAAGTCAATAAGGATTTGTCTACAGCAGATCTACACTTCCTTTGTGCACGTCAACAACCACCCTCTTATAGGAGGAATTTGGCACCCTCATCAACTCAACTAACTGGCTAGTAGACAGTAGTAGTAGTATGTATATACACACCTTTCCACCCCTTTCATCTCTGCAATCCTAATCACAGAATACGTATTTGTATTCATTCATGCATGGGCTGATGGTGAGATGTATTTATCTTTTATGTGTGTGTCTGTTAGTTATGTGGCAAGCGTGCATCAATGCGTACATTTGCACGCGCTATTCTATATTTGTTATTCTATATCTGTTGAATGACAAACGTACATTCCTAATCCTATACATTCCTACATACATATGCATTAGTATAAAGATGTATTCTGATGTAATGCATGCGTATGTAGTAAAGTACTTTACTTACCCCTCTTTGGCTTTGGAAAGGAATCGTGTAAATTAAAAACGACCTTGTCAACATAGGTGCTGATATCTGCTTCTTTAACACCGCGCACATACAATTCCCAATCGTGAGTGAAGCCTTCTGGTGTTTTCTTGCTGCGCAACCTCGCCGTATGACCGATCTCGAATTGCACTTTTACAGCCATCGCTGTGGACAACACGATAGACGATAACTGCTGTTATTAAATTTTATTGCTGCGGCCCTCACTTGATAAGCAGTGTTATACTGATCAGCGAACAATGTGTTTTGCATGCGGCGCACGCACTCCCTCAATATAGTACATGAACAGTTTCTTTCCTCTACCTTTTCACACACTTTGTTTTGTCCAAATTATACACTACCCACTTGTTATCGTTTCGTTTATCTCTCTTCGTATTCGCCGGACACGAAATTTTTTAATTGGTCTATCAATCTAAAAAAGGAAGAGAACAGTTAAAAAAATGTAATTAGTAAAATACATGAAAAGGTAATGCATTAAAAATGGAGTTGTCGCTGGGACACTACATAATTATGCACTTATGGGCTTACATTACTAACAAAAATACATATGTTGAAGTGCATCAATTAAGCGAAAAGCAGGTGGAATAGAAAGGGAATTCGTAGGCACTGAAAGTAATTAAAAAATAATGGAAATCATGGTGGATTATAGGGGCAAACATTTATAAAAAAAAACAAAGGGAAATTATTATGAATCAAAACCACAAAAATAAAATATGCTATCTACATATAACCTATCAACTTATGTATGTATGTACATATGTAAGTTGATATAAATCAAAATGAAGAAAGCGGCGATGGAAAATGCGCCGACGCATATGTAATGCATTGGTGGTGCATTTCAGTAGCTAAGCGGCGCGTCATTGTGGCACGTAGTCATCCACACTGTGCCATGATGCATACATTCTTACATATACATAAAATGTATATATGTATGTATGTATCCATTCGAAGAGGCGGAAACTTTGCACCAACCAGCCACAGTAATACAAAACGTGTTAACTTTAAGCTCTTGTCGTACTGGGGCATTACCATCACCCCGTAACTGGTTTAAACGATTGTTTATTTTCTTTAGCATAACACAGGTTTTTAATATGTATTTCATTCATTTCATATATGAACATACATGTGAATGAACAATAATATTGAAGCACCTAAATCACCAAAAACAACGCCAGAGCCTATTTATCATGCTACGTCGACGTCGGCATTATGTCTCGCCGCAATAGCGCAGCATGTTGTTTTTTATACAGCCACAGCGACCAACGCTGTTGGATACCATCGGCACATTTTTGAGTATGATGCAGGTACTTCCTGTTTCATCGCTGCTACCCAACCGCCAATGCACCGCTGCTTGACATCATTATTACATTTTCGGTAAATCTTTCTTCTGCAAGCTCACCTTTTCAATGGACTGCCGCTGCCTCTACCGCTGCTGCTGAGGCTGGCCTCACTTTTTCACTTCGATTTTTCACGTTCGTTTCACACTTTCATCTACATTGAACGAACATGCATTAATTTTTTATTTAATACTGCAAAAAAAGCATGCATACGATTAGTTTAACAACTTTCAACGAATCTTTTTAACGTCCATTTTTTTATTTGACACAAATTTTCAATGAAACTCAATTTTCAACACTTCGACGACGACCTCTTCCTCACTGCTTTTACTTGCTTCCCTTTTTCTACTATTTTCCTTTCTTCGTGATTCCACTTTATTTTCCTCTATCCAGTTGAAGTTGGCAATGCTACAATGGGTTCTGAGCTTTGCTAAAGAAATTCTTAAGTGGAAAGCACACGATTGAATGGTGAATTTGCACATTTTGGAAGGTATACTACGTTTATACACGTATTATTTACAAAAGAACAATTTGTAAAATGGTAAACTTTTCGCAATAAAACTGAGTAAACTTTTTAGTTGCATATAACTAAGGGTTATTCTCTAGTATAGGGTAACAAACGCTAAAAAAGGTCCGGAAAAGTCGGGAGGGGTACCAAACGACGCGTTTTGGTCACCCTATTAACAATCCGGAGGGGGTGGGCTAATATTATTAACCGTTTAAAAGTTATAAACAAAAAACTTTTGTTTAATTTCGATGTTTTCTATGAGCAAGACCACGTCAAAAATGTACTAACCGCCCTATTCCCACACCCTGACAAAACTCAGCGGCTGACTATTGCCTTTACTACTGCGCCTAATACTATGCCACAAATTTATTTTAAGCTGTCGTATGACAATTGTCGGTTTTATTGTTATGACCTACTGGGTAAGTGACAACGGCGAAAAAATATTTATATTGGCCCGTAGTCATAGTCACAATAAAGTCGACTTTAAAGTTAGTTGCAGCTTTTTGACATAATTTTCAATGGGATATCTGTCAAAAAAGCNTGGCCCGTAGTCATAGTCAAAATAAAGTCGACTTTAAAGTTAGTTGCAGCTTTTTGACATAATTTTCAATGGGATATCTGTCAAAAAAGCTGCAACTAACTTTAAAGTCGACTTTATTTTGACTATGACTACGGGCCATTGTGTTTTAGGCGCAGTAATTGTGACAAAAGTCATATAATGGATTTTGTCAGTGGTGTGGGAATAGGGCGGTATATCACCAGTTTCCACAAGAATGATAGAATACAAGATTGCGCCGTCCTGGCCGTTGACATTTGTGTACCACACTTAAACAAATAAGCGAAAAGAAGAACGAGTAGAAACTGCCAAAACAGTTCAATTTACAGCAAAAAACGTGTTTTACTTTTGCTAAATGCAAAAATTTTGCATTTGTCACCTAATCTTTTAGAGAATAGGCACCGTTTTAGTGCACTCCATTGCTTTGCAATTAATGCTGCTGCAGAAAACTGCGGCAGTAGAAACTAGCAGCTCTCTCTCGTTTTTACGCTCTTCTTTTTTTGGCACTCCTGCTAATTTCTGCTAGTAAAATTTTTACTAGCAGAAACTAGAACGGGCTGTATAAAGAAAACCAGCCTATTGTCACNATGTCTGAATTTGGCATCCCCTCAAAACTCATACGGCTGTGTAAAATGACGTTGAGCAATACCACCAGCTCCGTCAGAATTGGAAAAGACCTCTCCGAGCCGTTCGCCACAAAACGGGGTTTCAGACAGGGCGACTCCCTTTCATGTGACTTCTTTAATCTGATGTTGGAGAAGATAATAAGAGCTGCAGAACTGAACCGCTCAGGAACAATTTACTACAAGAGCGTGCAATTGCTGGTTTATGCCGATGATATCGACATCATCGGTAGCAAAAACCGCGAAGTCTGTTCTGCCTTTTCCAAGTTGGATAGGGAAGCAAAGCGAATAGGTCTGGTGGTAAACGAGGACAAGACGTGGTTTGTGTTAGTGTGGGTTTTTTCGAT
>NW_016158686.1:41034-90037 GCF_001687245.7 Rhagoletis zephyria
CTAACACATTTGCAAATTTTGCGTTGGTTAAAAAGAGACCAATATATAAGGCCATAAGTTGGAGGAAGACGGAAGATCATATGTACACAAATGTTTACATCAGATTTTTCACACTGCCCTTTAGAATGTGATAGAAACTTGTAGGTAGCCAGTGACAGAAATCTCTATCAGCCTTGCCAGTCAAATGATTTGTCAAATGATGGTCACTGTTCTTGCAGGGTAGGTTATTTATCACCTGATTTGTTAATCAACTATTTCTTATCACAATTAAAATAATCTTTAACCTTTATTAATTTATTGACTTCCTGTGCAAATTTAGTGCTGTAATATCTTTAAAATCACAATGTCTCAAACACTGAGGAAAGAAAATCAAAAATTACAGTTCACTGAGGATATTAAAACTAAATTAAATTAATCGATTATCGATTCACAGCAACAAAGTCGTCAAAAGATACACAGCAGCCATGGTGGAGTAATAACATGGTGTCAGTAGCGACGTATTTGTTGTAATTTTGACAAGGTCGGCACCCTTTTATTTTTCTTCGCCTCACGGCTTCATATGTAAAATGGCTGCTGTTGATTGGTTGGAGCAATTGATTGTTTATTGTTTTCTGTTCTCTTTCGCATCCTTCGTATGAAACTTTTGACAGTCCTCGCCGCAAAAGCAAAACAAAATACATGTACATTTTGTTATTGGCGTACCGATACCACCTTATTGAATAAGGCCTGTTTGCAGCTCTCAAGAAAAGCAAAAACTCCATATAAAATGATGTACAAGAAATGGCTAAGAAATTTTCTTGAGTCAAATTTCCTTAAGGCAGTACGGAGTTCTTAAGGAATTTGCTACGCTTTCTACTACGGTTTTCTAAAATATTTGTGAAAAAAGAGCACAAGGCAACCCAGGTTTGTAACAGAAATATATGCCCGTTCCGTTATTTCTTGAGGAAAGAGTGAGGCAACAGGCTATGAAGTAACAAAAATGTCAAAATTCCTTGAACACACACACGAAATAATGGCAAATTTTTCTTGACCGTTTTCTTGAGAGCTGTATACAGGACAATACGACTGATCGGCATGCTTATATTCAGTGCTGCCGATCTTAATTTTCATACTACTATTCGTTGGGAAATAGTATCTAGAATATTCCATTTTAGTAATACGCTTTATCACGATTTTAAAAGATTTTGGTGTTTTCAGAATGACATTAATATTTAAATTTGATGGATTTGTATAATTTTTGTCCTCAAAATTAAAAAAAAAAATAAAAGATATCGTGGTTATCAATGTTAAATAAC
This sequence comes from Rhagoletis zephyria, assembly GCF_001687245.7. Lineage (NCBI taxonomy): Eukaryota > Metazoa > Arthropoda > Insecta > Diptera > Tephritidae > Rhagoletis > Rhagoletis zephyria. The sequence continues at coordinate 42,330 of NW_016158686.1, forward strand.
TTTTGTTGCATTGTCATAATATTGAGCCAAATGGACTACTGATACACTAAAATAGAGTGGCTGCATGGTTAAATTAGGAATTCGCTTATATTATCGATATTTATGTGTTTTAATCTATTTAAAAAATCATTTACAGTCTTATAGGAAATTGCCTATTTTACCGCCTTTACTTTTTTTAAGTTACAATATATGTCCAAGCTGTGTGGAGCTGCCGATATAAACATATGTATATTCAGGCATATAAGCCTGTAATTATACATTTTCTACATTTAATTTGAAATAGTATGCACCGACGGATTAATAGTAAATAAGTACCTTTTCTTCTACTTAAAAATGCGTGACCGGAATACACCTGCCGAAAAAGAGAGATTTACTTAAATGCTTCCTTTTTGCTGTAAAATTGAAGATGTATGAAAACTAAAATATTGTGGCGAATACTGCGGCAACGCTAAGCGAACAACAAGAAAATGGGAGAATGTTCGAGGAATGGCGTAGAACGTTCAACAGTGAAAAACGTATACCGCGCCCATCTCTAATAGCTAGTGTTAAAAGCTAATGGCCTTATTCATAAAAAATAAAACATCTTTAAAAAAGGTTTGTAAACTGAAAAAAGTAGGAAAACGTTATTTTATAAAGACCTTTAAGCCTACTTTGTTTTTTATGAATAAGGCCATACATTTTTAGAAAAGTGACTTCCAAGGTGCGTTTTAAAATACTGACAAGTTTTAACATATTTTTTTTTGATTCATTAATTTTAGAATTTTTTATGAAAATAAACATAGTTAATTCTTTAACAAATCCCATATGAATCCATATTCCAAACTTGGTGCAATAATTAAAAAATCAACAAACTTTCGTAAAAAATCTGACTTTTTGATTCGATGCTTAGTAAGATTTAGAGTTTGCATTTGCTTCCATATAACGAATAAACATAATTTATTTTTGTGTGGAAGAAAACCGTAAGATATTCGACAAAAAATTCAGTCCGTCGGGCGGGAATGGAGGGTAAAAAGCCGTTGGGATTAATTAATTAATTAATATAGCATGGTTTAGCGTATATGTACGTATACGAATGCGTGCGTTTGACAGTTGAGAGTTGTATACATATGTTCTTATGGGATAAACCCCATACGAATACGCATTCGAATGCGCCCAGAGTTGAATTTCCTAAACTTTCTTGCATTTGCTTGCGTAGGCAACCAACTTCAAGTTAATTACACTACACGTTTGAGTATACATATGTATACATATACCAACATATTTTGATAACAGAATTTTTGCGGCTTGGTAAGAATTTTCTTTTTAAATATGTATAAAAATATGTGTGGATGCTGCATCAACTTATCGAAATCACAACTGACAAACGCGTGTAAGCGCAAATTATGGAATTGCTGTTTTTTCGCACGTAATCGCATGTCAACGGATCTCGCATACGCACGCATACGCTATCCTATGGTGTTCCAGCTTTAGAGAAAAACTATCGATAATGATGGGAAAAGCATCAATGGTGGGGAAAAATTTAAAACATCGATACTACCGACAGTACCATCGATTGTTTTCCAGCTCTACAGCACTGGCACATACTACTGCTATTTGTAGTGATAGAACTTTTTAGAAAGGTATCGATACTAGTACTCATATAGAATACTCTAAACAAGTATCGATGAATTGTACTCGTACTTCCAAGTAGTCTCAAAGCAAAGGCAAAAAGTAAACAAAAATCAGATTGCTTTGCTTTTTTCACCTCTTTCTATTTGTAAATTGAATAGTCACAGCTCTTAATAGTTTTAATCTAATCTAAAGGAGTTTATGGAATAAACTTCCGATAAATCAGTTTTACATGCGTATATTAAATGTTTATAGCAAAAAGCTTTCTCCAAGTTTTCAAAAGGAAATATTTTATAATTGTTTGACGCGTACATGTATTCATAAATAACTTTACTTTGAAAATGAAATGCAAATGTAGAAGACGAGAAGCAAATGTGGTGAAGCCCATTCTCTATTGGAAAAATAAGATCTCTTTTATAAAAATTTTCTTCAAGAATGGGCTGGATTTCACAACGAAGGTAGTATACATGGGTTAACGACGGCTGCCTTATGCTGGGGAGTGGCCAAGTTGTCGAGTTCATTATCAAAGGGGAGACAAGATATTCGTTTTTCAATTATTGAAATATTTTTACCTGAAGCCAATGTTGAAATGACCGTTACATTTCCTTCTAGGTTGTGTAAAAATTTCATAACTGTGCCAGTTACCAGTAGCTCACTAGAACAAAATATGTATTAATTATTAGTATTGGAGTACGCATATCGTCGCCCGTATGCCATAAACATGAATGTGTATAAAAGAAAATTTTGGGAAATCAAGTTCGAAAGTTTTTTTGCGAGACTTAGCTCTACATTTGGGCAAACGAAATTGTAAAATATTTACTTTCCGTGTACGCATGATATCCTGGGTTTTGGTATAACATAGAAAATCCAAAAATAACCCAAGTCAACCCAATAACTCAAAACTGATAAATTTGCACATTCATGCTTCTGGCATGAGGGTTACGATATGTGAATTAAAAACTTTAAAGGCGTGTTTCTCGAGCTTTCGGTTTTTTGAGTTATGACAGTATTGAAGTAAATGATCTCTATGTTCATTTTCATAACATTCATATTGGATATTCGAACGTCGCCACAATATTTATTGGGTAATTTAAAAAAAAATTTACTTAAAGTTCTTAGCTCGTCGATATTTACTCAGTACTTGTGAAAAAGTATCGAGTTCTCGATACTACTCAGTACTCGAATCGTTCTATCACTAGCTATTTGAATAAAATGCTAACTTTTAATTTAATTGTTGCAGTTTGTGAGAATTTCGGTATAGGTCTGAAAGGTGAATTACCATGGCGCCTTAGGTGTGTAACATTTGTGCGAATCACAGGCTATTTAATATTTGTGACATATATTTGACAGATCGGAACTTAAATACTTTTCGACTACAACTAGGCGGCGGGAAAATCCAGAGAAGCAAAACGTGGTGATTATGGGGCGAAGAACATTCTTTTGTATACCTGAAAATAAGCGGCCATTATTCGGTCGTCTAAATATCGTATTGAGTACAACACTCAAACGATCTGAGTTACCAGATAATGTGCTGCTCTACCCGAGTTTAGAAACAGCAATGCAACATTTAGAACAGTCTGATCTCAAGCAGCAAATTGAAAAGGTTTGGATCGTTGGTGGAAACGGAGTGTACAAGGAGGCTATGGCTTCGCCCCGTTGTGATCGGATATATTTGACCGAAATTCTGAAAGATTTTGAATGCGACACATTTTTCCCTAAGATTCCCGATGATTTCAAAGAAGCCAAACCTGATCCTTTCCTACCCCTGGGTATTCAAGTGGAGGACGGCATTCAATATGTATATAAAGTGTTAGAGAAGCAAACAATTCTTGATTAAATCAGGTACATATTTGAAGCAAACTGCATTTTATTTCGTTTTCACGGTATTCGTGTCTTCAAGGCCCTTGGCAGCTATCATTAGTTCATATAATTGTACTACTTGATCGTCTTTAAGCATTTCAACAGTTCTAGTGTCCAATTCGCCCCCTAGCGTCCCCGTTGGTTTACCCTTTAGCCCTAGTTGTGAGGTAATCGTCACGGCATATTTCTGTAAAATAAGTGTATGAAACACATTAGGAAAATCATAAATACGACTCGTTAAAAAAACATGGGGGAAATTTTCCAATAGGGAACCCCGCTTTGAAGACACGGGAGAAAGGGGGCCGCCCACATCTTAAATATGCGTTCAACTCCTTTCTATGTTCTTCCTACATTCTGAGAGTGATGGTTTCATTTAAAAAAAATCTTGGCTAATATCGTCACCCGGGTTTCATATAAATACTAATGGTTCCGTTTTGGAAATAGCCGAGGCATGTTTTTCAATCCCTTACAGCCCATTCAGTCATAAATAGTTGTGCTTCCATAGGTGAGCATGCAAGATGCCGCCGAAATTCGTCGCGCGCATATTTATCACCCAAATCTCGTAGCTCCAGTGGTAAACCTGAAAACGGACAAACGCATTAGTGACCATGATTGCATGATAGTAAACTTGCGGTGATGTTATAAATTACCTCTATGCAGACGTAATATGGTCTTATATAAAATACGCACCTTTTGTGCGTGGCTTAATTGATCTACTATTATTTTAGACATCTATTTGGTGAAGCAATTACTTAATAACTTGTAATTATAAACGGTTAACTATTGGACAGCTGATAATAGATCAAAAACTAACTTTTGAGGAATTTCAGATGTAGTTGCTTGTAGTGGTGCAAAACTATCGATATTTTTTTTCGCTACTTCGATTGTAATTTGGAACTATCGATAGTCCGGCATACTCGTGAACGAAAGGTTCATGCGGCATACTTGTGCACAGTGTACGGAGTTCGAAAAATGTGATAGAAGTTGGCAGTCTTTTCTTAAAGACGTAAGGATGTGATATCGGAGCAGCAGAATTTTCATCTCGTTGGTTCTTAATAGTTGTAGGTTTGTATAGTAACCCAAGAATAGCTCTGATCCAGTACTCCATGAACTTACAGGATTTTACACGAAGTTGCAGGAAAAATGTTCCCGTACTCCAAAATCCTGTAAATGAGACCGACTTTTGGAGAGTTGTGTAGAGAATACAGTTGTAAGATTTTACCGGAACTTTTTCCTCTGGTAAAAGCACTGATCCAATACTTTTCGTGAAAAATCCTGTAAAACTGTCAAACAGCAAAATTACTCTCTGAAGTGAGTGTAAAAAGTGAATAATAACAACAAGTACGGGAACAAAAAAAACATTTTTCCTGTAAAAACGTCAACCAGTGATTGCTTGATACTTTTCATGATTTTACCAGAAGAACAAGTTTAAGTAAAATCTTGCAACTTCATTCTCTACACAACTCTCCAAAAGTCGCTCTCGTTTACAGGATTTTGGAGGGTTTTGGAGTACGGGAAATTTTTCCTGCAACTTCCTGCAAGTTCTAATAAGTCCTAATAGCTCTGATCCAGTACTCCATGAACTTACAGGATTTTACACAAGAACGAGTTGAAACTGCCAAAACAGTTCACTTTACAGCGAAAAACGTGATTTAATTTTGCTAAATGCGAAAATATTGCGTTTTTCATCTAATCTTTTAGAGAATAGGTAACGTTTTAGTACACTCCATTGCTTTGCAATTAAGGCTGATGCAGAAAACTGCGGCAGCATCTCACCGGGATTGATTAGTTAACTTGCTAATGGAGGCTGCTTGGAGCAGAAGCAAAATCATTCTGAGGATATGCTGTTAATATAATAATAGAGAAACATTTCGAGAACGGCTTTGCCGTGCCCTATGTACACAAAATGCAGCGAATCGTCCCAGCGCTACACTTGCATCTACGCTTCTTGCATCTTGACGGCTCAAAGTATATCATTTCCATATTCTAGAAAAGATTAATTACATTATTTTATGTCGCCAAATTTCAAAACAACGTCAAGAATATTTTTAGAAATGTCTGCTAAAGACGAAACAATAACAACTAAAAAATTTAGGAAAATTACTGAGCGCAATAATATTTAAACTTGTGAATTTGAAACTGAATCTCAATGTTTAATTTGTCGGTGTAATGCTTGAAATACAATACCGGCGAACGGCAAACTTCGCCGAATTGGGCGATGCTGTCGGTCACCGTTCGCCCAACTATTTCGCCTACTTAAACAGAATTAGAGCGGTAGCGAAAACAGCTGATCCCATTTGGTCGCCTTTATAATTTGGGTGACCATATTTAGAAAAAACTAAACCATATTTAGAAATGAGGAAATGATAACAAATATAAATGTAAAACAAAGAAAGATTATTATAAATAATTTGTTTCAAGCCAGATTTAACGAATCCACAACTATATTTTTCAAACAACAAAAAAAAAATCGTGTTTAGGTTGTTTTCTTTTTAAACTTTGAAAGCACAAAACAAATACGGCCACCTTTGGCACGCACAGCTGTCATCGCCCAGCAGAGCGATAGAAATAAATCTATCGCCATGAAACGCCGCCAAGCGAACTTCGCATTTCGCTTTGGCTGTGTTCAATTTCATATGCTTGCGGGGGTTCTAATTTTGACAGCGCGAATTTCGCTGTGGTGAGTTCGCCGTTCGCCGGCATTGTATTTCAGCTATTATGTGATTTATGCAACAATTGCTAAAATATCATTTTGGTCTTATTTTTTTAGGTATGCTCTTTTTAATGAATATATATTTTTGGGATTTTAGTAAACTAGGACTTAGTATTTCATGTTAAAGTAAAACGATGTTGACTTAGACTTATTTTTAGCAAATTATTATTTTTATTAGACCCGAAAACTCGTTATCCGCCACTATTCGATAAAGTTTGTATCTCAGTCTCCTCTTATAGCGTTTTCTCTTCTCAAAATAATGTTGCATTTAGTTTTCNGCAGCATCTCACCGGGATTGATTAGTTAACTTGCTAATGGAGGCTGCTTGGAGCAGAAGCAAAATCATTCTGAGGATATGCTGTTAATATAATAATAGAGAAACATTTCGAGAACGGCTTTGCCGTGCCCTATGTACACAAAATGCAGCGAATCGTCCCAGCGCTACACTTGCATCTACGCTTCTTGCATCTTGACGGCTCAANTTCCCTACGCCAGGGCTGTCAAGTTTTCATGTTCTTTTCTCAGCATCTTCACATGCACATTGCGTGCTCTTTGTTTAAAATGTTGCACTCTGATAATGTTGCGATATAAGAAGGTGACATTTTTTTCCGAGAAAAGAAAACGCCATTAGACTTTATACAAAACAATTTTAGCTGCTGGAAAGTGCAGGTTTTGATGAAATTTTCTTCGAGTAATTCATTTGCATTTTATCTCGACCGAGACAAATTCTTGTATATTTGCTTTGAATAGAGAAGGCCTGATTCATTACCTTTCCAATTGTATCCCATTTTTGTGAATAGAGCAAGAAATATTGAACTTATATCAAGGACCTTGGTATTTGTCTCAAACATCAAACAGCTGCAAGATAGCCTGCACAAAGATTCAACAACGTCACAGTCTGTCAACTTAGAAAGCCGTGCGAACTACGAGAAGGTATTAGGAATGCGTTGGAACACGGAGACAGATTCGTTTGAGTTTCAGCTCAATTTTCACCGGGTTTCAAAAGCCGTATTAGAAGGAGTTCGGCCACCAACCAAGCGCGAGCTTCTCAGCATACTCATATCAGTGTTCGATCCATTTGGCATACTCGCCGACTTTCGACTGTTTGCCAAAATATTAGTTCAAGAGGTGTGGAAGAGTTCCATCCAGTGGGACGAAGTGATCCCGAATAGTTTGCATCACAAATGGTTTGCCTTGTAAAGTGAGCTCAGACATGTTAGCAAAGTGCATGTCGGGCGTTGGTATTCGCCTCAGCTTCAAGCTTTAGTGTCGATTCAACTACACGTAGTAGTAGACGCCAGTTAAGCAGCATTCGCCGCCGCTGCTTATTTTCGTGTCGCCAGCGCCGAAGGTTGTGATGTCATCTTTGCGCCAGGAAAACCCAGAGGCGCCCCGCAGAAGCTGTTATCGGTGCCGAGCCTTGAACTGCAAGCCGCAGTTTTAGGCGTCCGACTCGCGAATCTAGTCTGCCAAGGCCACAGTATTCAAGCCAGCCAAATATTCTTCTGGTCAGACTCACAAACGCTGATACAGTGGGTCATTCGAAAGAGCGAAAATTTAAGCCATACGTTGGTCATCGCATCGCAGAGATATTGTCATCAACCAAGCCTCCACAATGGCATTGAATACCCACCGACAAAAATACAACGGATGTCGCTACGCGTCCGACGTGGCCACCCAAGATCGAACTGCCTAGTCTATGGTTGCGTGGTCCAGAGTTTTTGCGATTTTCAGTTGGCCAGCCACAACTTGTACACATATGCCAGACCTGCTAGAGGAAGAAATCAAGCCTTGCCTTTACATACAAACCGAGGTAAATAATTACTTGATAGAATTTAACCGCTTTTCTTCATACTTCAAGATGAAACGGGTGATGGCCTGGGTCCTGCGAGCTGCCGACAAGTTTCTACGATTACACCGTACCTACGAGAATGACGATGAGGCCAGCCAAAGTTCAGAATTAACCGCATTTGAACTTGACAAAGCAGAGAATTACATCGTCAAAGCAGTCCAGCATGAAGTCTACAAAGAAGAGGTAGCAGCACTAAGCAGGGGCGAAAAACTTCACAAACAAAGCAGTATTAGGACGCTAACGCCGTATCTTGACAGCGATCGTGTAATGAGGATTCAAGGGCGCTTAGACGAAGCCATGGTTTTGCCCATAGAGACAAGGAGACCGATTTTGATGCCGTCGAAACACATCGTCTCCGAGCTCATAATGCGCCAGTATCACGAACAGCAACACCACCAGAATTTCTCAGTAACGTTGTACGAAGCCCGCCGAAAGTTTTGGTTTACGCACGCCAGATCATTGTTAAAAACTGTACAACGTACTTACGTAAAGTGCCGCATCGACAGAGCTAAACCGACACCGTCGCCGATGGATCATTTACCGGAGGATCGAGTCACCCCTTATGTTAGGCCGTTCACGTACACGGGCGTAGATCTGTTTGGCCCGTTTAACGTGACAATAGGTCGTCGACGTGAGAATCGATGGGCAGTAATTTTCACGTGCCTTACTACAAGAGCGGCTCATTTGGAGCTCGCAAATGATTTGTCGACAGATGCATTTTTGCTATGCCTGCGAAATTTTATTTACCGCCGTGGCACACCGATTAGAATCCGAAGCGACAACGGGACGAATTTTGTTGGCGCCCAACAAGAGCTGAAAGAGTCTGAGCGAATTTTGGATTTTGAGCGAATATCCAATAGGTCACCAGGCGGAACATAGACTGGAAGTTTAATTTTCCTTCCAATCCAAGTTCAGGAGGTTGTTGGGAGCGCCTCATTCGCGTCGTTAAGAGATTGTTGCAGAATACACTTCGCGAAGAAGCACCAAGAGAAGACACACTGCGAAGCGTGCTAATTGAAACCGAAAATATTTTAAACTCGAGGCCGCTGACTGAGGTGCCTTTGTCATCAAGGGAAGACGATCCCATAAATCCGAACCATTATCTGGTTGGTTGTCCCAATTCAACGCAAACACCACAGCCAGTTGACCAAAAAATATGCCTCAGGAAACAGTGGCGTACCGCCACTGGTATCTAAGGACCGCATTTGGAAGCACTGGATACGGCATTATTTGTCGCAATTACTCTTGCGCCACAAGTGGCACGACAAAGTTGAGGCGATTGAGATCGACGATTTAGTTCTGGTCTGCGACGATCTTCAACCGCGGAGCCAATGGAAAAAGGCCGAGTCACCAAAGTATTTCCAGCCAAGGACGGGCAGATCCGTCTCGTCGAGGTCAGGACCGCTGGAGGAGTACTACGTCGCCTTGCAACAAGGCTTGCCATCCTGCAAATTAAAGGTGAATCCCTACGTGATTCACGGTGTGGCGGGGTGTAATGGCACCCTGTAAATTTCATTTTAAATCGAAATCAAACTCGTCATCTGCCTTGTATAACCGGCCGTCTTCACGTGCTGGAAAATCTCGCTTGCGTGACGACGCATGCGAGAAACCGCACGTGTAGACCGCAAAAAGTACGAAGCATGCTTTTTCTCGCATACCGAGCGGTATGCGAGCTCTCGCTTGCTTTCAACTGTAATTTTTGTTGTTTGACAGCTATGTTCTCATTTTGCAGAATTTTTCAGAGTAGAAACATCGTTTATTTTGGAGGCAAATACAAATTTAGGGGCAGCCACTTTTCATTTGAAAATAGGATACATCTCTTTATGCAGATTTTCTAATTTTCTCAAACTTTTAAGAGCCTGCAAAGCTTGAACCTTCTTGTTTGGCGACATTTTACAAATGAAAAAGTATGCTGTCAATTGCCCAGTCAACAAAACTCTATCTCGCTTGCGAGAGAAAAAAGCTATTTGTTTCTTCTCGATCGTCGTTCACCTTTGTGGTCTTCGTTTCCAAATTGTGTTGTTCTGTCGTTGGCTGTCATGAACCAAAAATACAAGATCACGTAAGAACGCGACGTTGTATTTGTAACTGGTTTTGAGAAAAAAGTTTGCGAAAGCGGGTTCTTCAGCTGAGCGTTTGTTTACATCACAAGCACCACTATTTTACACTTTTATTTAAGTAAAGAAGAGTTAATTCAACATGACAACACATTTTCAAGCATTTTATTGCATCATTTTACCTAAATTGTGCGCTTAAAGTGGCTGACAATAATTTTGGCTAACTTTGGTTTCGTTGTTTTCTTTGCTTAGTTTACTTTTCGCTTGTTTTCCAGTGAAACAAAATGGCGAAGAACCCGCTAAAAAAATCGACTTTTTTCACTCTCTTGTTCTTTCGTGATCTTGTGTCTTTCGTTCATGTATTTTTGGTTCATGATACACACCTCATAATAGGGGCTGAAACCATCGATACTATCGATAGCCCTAGCGATAGTTTTTCATCACTACAACTGACCGAATCAGCTGTTCACAAAATTAAGTTAGGAATTCGGAGCACCATTTTCGCCGCCGTACACAAATTTGTAAACTTTGGAGTCATGTATTATATTAAAGCGGTGATAACAGCATTGCAAATCAAATGAAATATTCGGCAGTATGATATTAAAAATAAACCAAAGGAGTTATAATGTTACGGACTTGGCTGTGCGCATCGCCTTGGTGCTACTGTTGATATATTGGATTATGCCATGGCGCTTTGCTTCACATTACGAGTTTTTACACCAAAATCAAATAAGTGAGGAGCTTGTCGAGCAAGTTACCAGTAATATCTCCATGCAACGCATGCCTTCATGTGATTACAGTGATATTATAGCAGATAATGCAAACACATATCGGCCGCAGTATCGCGAACATGTACTGCGTGGAGAAGAAATAATACCCGGTGGTGAATATTTTCCGGAGGAGTGTAGCGCACGATTTAGTACCGCAATCATTGTGCCTTACCGCAAGCGGGAGGAGCAACTTCATGCTTTTCTTATCTACATGCACAATTATCTGCGGCAGCAACGCATTCATTATCGAATTTTTCTAATTGAACAATATGATCAGAAACCATTTAACCGCGCGAAGCTTTTCAATATAGGCTCAGTAATTGCTGCTGAACTGGAATTTCCTTGTTTAATATTACACGATGTCGATCTGCTCCCGATGAACCTAGGTCAACTATACGCTTGTACACTGAATCCGCGACATATGTGCTCCGCTTTGGATATTTTCCGTTTTACATTGCCATATCGTGGACTATTTGGAGGTGTTGTGGCTATACGAACGCAGCAATATAGATTTATTAACGGAATGTCAAACTTGTTCGAGGGCTGGGGAGGTGAGGACGATGATTTCTTCAACAGATTGTACTCCCATAAAATTGATATTTGTCGCTTTGAGCCGGGATATAGTAAATACACGATGATGCGACACAAGCCAGAGAAAAAGAACGAAGATCGGCTGAAGTTGTTAAGAAATGGTTACAAGCGCTTCCTGACTGATGGCCTAAATTCGTTGGAGTACAAAGAAAAGGAACGTCGACTTCATAGCTTATTCACACACATTCTCGTCGAAACTTGAGTTAAATAATGTCTTACAAAAATATGCCAAGGAAAGAAATTTTTAATCGTCCGATTAAAAGATAAGTGGATTGAAAACCCACTCGAATAAGGCTTGTAGTTGTAGTTATCAAGACTACAACGAAAAGATATAAATACATAAACATACACAAGTTTAAGTACTCGTATACCTGTGAGCATCACCATGTAATTGGTCTAAGGTTACTAATCTAAAACAATTCGCCCACTTTCCTCAATAGCGTATCAGCTCGAAATTCACCGTTTGACAGGAGTTCCAAAAAACTATTTATCATGATCACATGTGCTCTTACAACAAATCAAAAACAAAAACTACTTCAGGTTTTGCTGGCAGAAATGTATGATTGTACTCTGAGGTAAATGTATAATCGGAGAACAATTTTATCGCATAATATTTTTAATTAATTCACTTTTGATGCATGTGTGCGGATTGCTTTATCTGGTACTTCACATCACGTTGTTCTTAACCAAATTTCATGTACGTACATATATATGTACGTAGTTTTTCGCAGTTGTCAAGAATGAAACGATAATAGTGCTTGTTGTTGCATTAGCAAAAACTGAGCATTTGATAATAAAGATAAATTGGTAATTTTAAAGATTTGGTTGTGAATTACAAAACCTTGCAACGAGATTATACCTATCGCTACGAATCTCATTTCATACTTTAGAAGTACGTTTGGGATTCAAATTTAAAACTTTCACACCCTTATTGCGAGTGTCGACTAGTAGTAGATAAACGACTCTTTTTCGATTATCGCTTGTCCATGGCATTCTGAATGTCGATTTCTCGTTCAATAAGCGATTGTGAAGAGTTTTTTATCGCTAATTTTTCTACAACTGTTTGTCTGTAGAAGGATGAGCGACTATAAACTATTAACACGCACTTATTGAACGAGAAAACGACTTTGAAAATACCACGGATAATCGATAATCTACTAACAGTCGTTTATTTACTACTAGTCGACAGTCGCAATAGGGGTGTCAGTTACTTTTCTTATTATTGAAAGTAGGAGCTAGGGGTAGTGCATTAAGTTTTGAGTGCACTAAACATTTCACTAGCACTGAATATAATAAAAAAAATTAATTTTTCACTATTTACCATCAGCTTAGCGATAGGAAAAAAATTGCGCTATAAACAAAGAGCGGAAAATTTTAAAAGAACTACATTATAAGCTGAAAGCCGCTGAAAGTAAAAAATGTTCACTAAACTTTCAAAAATTAATTTGTTTGTAACATCATCACTAGAGCTTGTTGTTGTTGTTGTTGACCCATTTTGTAATGATGACATAATGTGAATTTCACCATGAGCTTCACAGATTTGGCTAATTTAATTTTTGTGGTATTGGCATGTATAAAAAAATCTACGTACAAGGTTGTCGTTCCCACGACAGTCGGGTCTACGTAACCGGAACGACCCAGACGACGACAACAACAGTTGAGTTAAATATTACAAAAAAAAAATCGGTCTAAACATTAGTCTTGAAGAAAAAATGGTACTCTGGGCACAATAACGTTTTTTTTTTATTATAATATTAGTTTTAGTAGAAACTTTTTAATTCCGGTATCACATTAAGCAATAATGAGGCTGATTATTTAGCAATTCACCACTTACATCAACAGTAGAAATTAAAAATGTTGTATTCGAAAAATACGTGTACTACTCCCAAATCTGCTAAAAATGCAAAGTAGTTAAGACTATATTTTTAATATATGTATTGAAATGTGAAATGTTACTTACAAGGATCAAGAAAGACATACTAACATATCGACGATGTTTTTGCAAAACCGCTCATAGACCAATTGCAAAACCGCCGATCTTATGGCAGTCAAATTTTACTGGAGTGCGAAAAACGGGCATTGCCTTGATAGACCGTATTTTCTCTAGCTATTATTTTACAAATCTGTTGTTTTAATAAAGGTGAATAAATCTCGATGCCTGGAGTTCAGTGTTGCCAAATCTAATTTTTGCCACAACGGCGATTTAGGCTGTTTTGCGCCTGGTCGATGGGCTTTTAAATTATTGGCACACATAAAAAAAGTTCTAAGTTTTTTCTAGTCTATATCTAATACGCACACGCGTATGTTTCACGTAAACGCACACGCACGCAAATAAACAAATCGCGGCTACAAAATGCTAAACAATAATGTATGTATGTAAAAGTACATGCAACATACTTTGTATATATGTATATGAATCCTAATGTAACTATGCCAAGTGCTTTAAGTTGTTTTAAATTTAGAGCATGAAGAATCTCAATTGAAGTATATTTAACTAGGACAATGACGATAATAAATTGATACTCATAGTTCGAAACTTAAAACTGTGTTTGATTTTATATCTTCAATATTTTCTCAATTATCTTTATTGCTATTTTTTCTACGCCCATACAGTGTCACGGATCCAATTAATAAAGTTATATACACGCGTATAAATGCCCGGTTGATTGGGTGTACCACAGCCGATACCAAAAGACGTAACACCAACTATCGTATACATGCATGGAAAACTGGGATGGTAGGCCAATAATGGGCCACCAGAATCACCACTGCAAGTGTCTTTCGCTTCATTTGACCCAGCACATATTTGCGAACGATTGTCCACTCCTCTGGGAAGTTGATCTACATCTCCAGATTCTGTTATACGTTGACAACTGTGGAAATCGAATCGATGTAGAGTCACTTTTAATAGTTTCTTTGAATCAGCATCGGCGAAGTGGATACTGCCCCAACCGATAGCGACAAATTTTTCAAATTCATCACCTGAGGTTGTTGGCAAACAGGCGGGATGTTTATATGCGTCGAAATTAACAGCGCGATCCAGTTCAATGAGAGCTATATCATTATAAATGGTGCCACTTTCATAATTCTTATGTTCGACGTAGCGACGAACACGAATATCTTCTGGTTGTGCGTCATCCGATTCTTTTTCAAACTCCAGTTCGCCCAAGCGAACTACATTCACTTCACCGCTGCGGAAATAAAAAAAAACATGAAATGTTTTATCATAAATTCACATGATATTTATAATCGTTAAATGAGATAATTTTTTTGTAACTATAAAGTACTCCATTTCAACTGTAGAGTCTTGTTGTTTGCTAAATTTTTAAACTATATTTAAAGGAACAAAAATGTGAGATAGGGCCTTTCTATACTTTGGTAAAGATATGTATGTACATATATACAAATATATGTATGTTGTATTTAAAAACGTGCTCTTACCGGCTTGATGAAAGGCAATGCGCTGCAGTTAAAACATATTTATCACTTACTAATGTCCCACCACAAAACCATTCTATCGATCTATCTTTCTCCTCACGACCCAATCGTGCAATATGCGGAAATTCCCTGGGGCTTGCTGGAGTTCCACCCACTATTAGCGGTGCATACGGCTTGCAATTATCTACCGTAAAGCTTAATTCTTCTGCGCCATGTATGAAAGCGCTAAAAGTTCGCACCTCTTCGAATATAAGTTGCTTCACTTCAGTGCATTCTTAAAGAAAATACAATTAAAACTTCCACAACTACTATACCAAATCATTTACTTTTTACTTCAATTGTTGGCTGGACTTGTCCCCTAACGAAAGCCCACTCATTATCAAGCACAAGCAAGAAGAGTATTGCTCTTGGAAAAAGATTTCTGAGCTGCACACTTTCCATCCAATTTCTTTGATGCATTGTTCGCAACTGCGGGCTCGAATTGAAGATGAGCTCGAACTACATTCTCTAACTTGTCAGAGCCCAGAATGAAATATTTATGTATAAGTATACAAATGTATAGTCAAATTTATTTGTGTGTTGATTCCCCGCCTGTTGCTGTATTGTTAATCGCGGTTTTCATATGTACGGGAATCTTTTCACCGTCTGACATAACAAGTTTTCATATCAAGTTTTGAGTAGGAAGTGTTTACTTTCTTAGATATGTGTATGTATGTATGTATTTATGTACATGTGTACTCTGCTGATGAGCATTTTCGTTACCTGAGCAGGAGGACAATGTCGTATTTGTGGAATAAAGGTGTCCCAACTGAACAGACGTGCATTAAACAAGGATTCACTTACGACAATGACTCAATAACTTGATTTTACTGTTATTATACTTAAAATCTGGTGTTGAGTATGAAAGTTTATGAGAGAATTCAATGATTTGCGAACTTTTTTTTTGTCAAACTGTAGTGAAGGAAGATAAATCCAAGAACTCAGTAAAATTTGGCAACATTTACTAATAAAGTAAGCATTGTTAAAACTATTTTATTGAAATATGTGCAAATACTGTTTATTAGTAAAATAAGAATAAATAATCAAATTGCCGCCAGTTGCATATGAAAACAGTTTTTCCCGCCAATTTTACAAATCCAGGAGCATCCTGGAGTACGGGAGGAGCTAAATTACTCGTTATTAGCTCTTTCCGCTCGTTATATTAAAAAATCATTCGCCTTCAGTGCTCGGACGTCTTCTGATCGCAGCAGCTTTAGTACATTTTTTTAAATCCGCTTTACTTCAAATCTACTCTGTTTTTTTAATTCACGTTCTGGCTTTCCTATAATCGTTTTTTGATAGTTAACCATTAGGTTTCAGTAAAAAAGTGAAANAGCGGTACAAAATTGTTTTCTTGACGTTCATTGTGGCATACCTTTTGCGTTTGACGCTTTGCTGGCAAAGTTATAAATGTCACGCAAAGCTACAAAGTTTTATCTGGCATCAGCTTTAGGTTTCAGTAAAAAAGTGAAAGTCTTCGTGTCTACTCTGCACGTTAAAGAAGATTTTGTAAACGAAAAATTTTATTACCAAAATAAGTTACCAGTTGTTGTCACAGCGATTGTAAGTAATGGCAGTATGCTGCAGCCGGATTCCAACATTTGCTATCGCTAATTTTGATCGCCAAAAATCTCCAAAAGACTAGCAGATGCCCCTAACAACACGCACAACATCTAGTTGCATGCTCTGCACACAGGCAGATTTGGCTGATTACGCATCGCATTACTCTTACTCTTGTTATATACTTTTAGGCTAGTGCTTTTCATTTATAGAATTTTAGCGACGAAAATTTAGCGTAGAGATTATGAATTCCACTGCAGCTCTAAAGAAAAGCAAAAACCAGTGCTACAAACCGCTCTAAAAATAGGTGAGGTTTGGTTCAGTGGTTCGAACCACTCAGAAAATGCTTGTAACGGTAAAAGAACCGGTTCATAAGTATCCGTGAACCACGGTTCAGTTTCGTTATTTTTTTTTTATGCTAAAACAGAGGTTCCCAAACCTTTTTTTCTCGTAGACCCCTTTCAAAACTTTACTGGTCTCGGTGGATCCCCTACGGCTACATTTCTACATGTCATGTTGTTGTTGGGTGAATTTGATTAGTCTTCTATTCAAAATCAGAGTTCGCTTGGATGTCAGTCAAAAACTCTCTGTGATGCAGAGAAGTAGTCATGGGTAATAGCGCAATTTTTTTGGCTCTAGCTCAATAACGCCAGTGCCACCTGTGGTGTCAGCGGCAACTCCGGCTACGGTGTTAACCCAATTGCGCCGCGAAGCGCAGTGTGTCCCATGCCTACAGAGAAGAATTTCTATCTGGCGGGGCCTTAAAAAATTTTCTTGAGTTAAATTTCCTTAATAGGGCTTTCGCACGAGGCGATTTTTCAGGCAACTTTTGCGTTCAACTCACGCAAGGTTGCACAAAAAAAAACTTGAATGGCTAAAAATAACAAAATATAAAGCAAAAACAAAGTTAGTCGCCAGCCAACATTTAGCCATTCAACTTTTTTTCTGCAACCCTGTGTGAGTTGAAAGCAAAAGTTGAACGCAAAATCGCCGCGTGCGAACACCTTTTAAGGCAGTACGCAGTTCTTACTGGTTGACTTCACATGCTTGAAAATCTCGCTTGCGTTCTGCTTTTTTCTCTCGCAAGCAAGATAGAGTTTTGTTGACTGGGCGTTTGACAGCATCCTTTTTCATTTGTAAAATGTCGCCAAAAAAGAAGGTTGCAGGTTTTTAGGCCAAATTTGTATTTTCCACCAAAATAAATGATGTTTCTACTCTGAAGAATTCTGCGAAAAGAGAAAATACCTGTCAAACTACAAAAAGGATAGTTGAATGCATAGGCGAGAAAAAGTATGTTTCGTAATTTTTGCGGTCTACGCGCCGTCACGCAAGCGAGATTAATCAGCACACGAAGACGGCCGGTTAAGAAATTTGCTACGCTTTCTACTACGGGTTTCTAAAGATTTTTGTGAAAAAGGAGCAAAAGGTAACCCATGTTTGCTACATGAAGCCCAAAATACAATAGCGCAGTGGTAGTGGCAGCGACAGTTTTTTAACTCAGCTGTTACTGCTAGTATTGGCAGTCACTGCCGCAGCAAACAAAATACGGCGTTATCAGTGACTACTTTTTTTGACATGTTCTTCTGTTTGTTTACATTTTTGTTGTCGCCGTTTAGGATTCAGTTACGCAAGCAGAAGTTGGCTGCGTTTTAATTATGTCAAATTCAGCATGCAAACTTTGCTGCGATGAAGACAGTGGCAGTGAATTTATATTTTGGGCTAAACTGAGCAGTACTGCCAGCTGCCACTGCTGTTTTGTGAGTCGCTTCAATGGACACCACACTTTCTAAAAAACACAGCTGATTTCGAACAAGTAAGAAAGTCTAAGTTCGGGCGGAGCCGAAAATTAAATACCCGGCGCAAGTATTAAATATATGTTTTCCACCGTTCCGAAAGCTGCCGCTACTGATAAGCCGGGGTGTATAAATTTTAAGTAAATTAGCGTCCTTAAATTTCGAAATATTGAAATTTCAAGCATTTCTGAAATTTACCGGTTATATGAAAAACGGCCGTAATTTTAGTCCGATTTCAACAATTTTCAACGGTTTGCTTTTGTGTGGCAAGCACAATAACCGTACCGAGTTTGGTACAAATTGGTAGAACGGTTACCGAGACACATATATGTGATCATAAGTGGGCGGTGCCACGCCCATTTTCCAAAATTTTATCACAAACATATTTCTTTGTTAAGAATTGTTGCACCCATCAATTTTGAAAAAATTAGCTTTAATATTTACTGATTTATCGAGGATTTCGTATTTTTCTAAATTACCGTTATATGGGATGTGGGCGTGGTTATTGTCCGATTTTAAAAGTTTTCGGCCATTTGGTATTTTGTACCAGGAAAACAACTGAGGCAAGTTTGGAAGAAATTGGTGCAGCGGTTACCAAGATATACGCATGATACCATAAGTGGGCGTGGCTACGCCCATTTTCCAAAAATGTATAATATTCTTATTTTTCGTTTAAAACTCATTGTAAATACCAATTTTGAGTGAATTATCTTTAGTAGTTACTGAAATATCCCAGTTTTCGTATTTCTGAAAATTACCGTTATATGGGAGGTAAGCGTGGTTATTGTCCGATTTCGCCCATTTTCAATACCATCCGTCCTACGCCCAAAAGAAGTCCACGTACCAAGTTTCGTTAAGATATCTCAATTTTTACTCGAGTTATCGTGTGCACATACGGACGGACGGACGGACAGACAGTCACCGCTTAATCGATTTCTCTTTTCATTCTGATCATTTATGTATACATTTGTCTATATCTATCTCGATTCGTTTTGCCTGATACAAACAACCGTTATGTGAACAAAGTTATAATACCCTTGTGCACAAGTGCGCTCGGGTATAAAAACTACCACTGCCACTGCCACTGCGTTATTGTATTTCGGGCTTAACTGCTCAACCTAATAGTACCGTCGTGAGTTTTTCTACGCATCCATGTAAGTTTCTCACATTTGTTTGACCGGAATCAATTTGCGTGTATGATTTATGAGTCTGTCAAATTTACAGAAGCTTTTTGAGGGAAATTTGAATTCATAGTCGCGCCAAAATGTCAAATGAGCACAAACATCAAATCGACACTGCTAAGGGAGCGGTGCGAGTGAGACAACTGTCAGTTTATCGAACCTTTTATTATTGAATCATGTTAAATGGGTAAGTACAGACTTATTGATAAAAAGTAAACCGATTAAAACATTGGCTTTAGTAAAATTTTTTGTGTTCGAAGGCATTGATTCTTTTAAAATTGTTTCAACGTGGGAAAAAAAAATATTTTCCTGTTGTTTCCCATCAATGAAAAAGTAATGGAGTTCAGTTGTGGCCAGAACATTTGAGCCATTCCCCAAGGGAAAACTTGAGATCGAATGCTGCGAGCGTACCTGTAGAGGGATGGGTGGAGTACTGCTGTGTCCTTAAATTCTCTGGAATTCTTACATTTGGAGACGCTTTGGCAATTGATAAACAACCAACGCAGTGCATTGACACAGATGGGCAATTCACAAGGTGTCGTATTTGTCGTGTTTGTCGTGAAGTCATGATATTTCATGACAGTTGTAAAAATGTTGTTATTGTTTTGTGAAGAAAAATAACACATGACGATACAACTCTGCAACCTATGTTTATTCGGTGTTATGTGAGGTTAAGTGCTGAGATATAATAAATAATCGTAACAGGTGTTCACAACCGTCGTGTTTTAACACAACTTTTGTTAGGAAAATATAACTTCACAACACCTTGTGAATTGCCCAAGATTCAGAGGAAACGTTCGTATTTTCAACGAACATAGTACAAGTGTTTATTATCATTCCTTTTCAGGTTGTTCTTGGAGTAGGAGCGTACAAAAAGGCGAACCAATAAAAATAAATCTATTACTCAACAGTTAACAGATAGAAATCATTTGTTTGTTAATATGATTACCAAACATAGCTTACCTATTTATCCTAGTAATTCACAAATTCAGGAAGTGGTATATAGCCCAATAGCTTTAGAGCCGGACGGTAATGGGACCTTTGGCATTAATATTTTAGATGAAGGTTAATAAAATATTTGGTATGTTGAAATCATATTGTAACGTGTATCTTGTTTATAGAGATTGCAGCACCAAACCTCGGCAAAAATATGGTTATAAATAAAATAAGTAATCTTAAAAATGAGGTTTGTAAGCTGAAGAATGAGTTAACTACATCCAAAACAGAGATAAAACAATAGATTAAGGATGATTATTCAAAAATTAACCTGAGCTTGGACAAAATTTTCCGATTACTTTCTAATCAGGATCATTCTCGTAAAGAAGTACCAGTACTCAACGCCAAACCAGATTTGCTTCAACATTTTAAATTCCCATTATCATCGGGTGAAGAAATATTTAAATTAGATGATGAAATTAGAAAAGATGCAGAGTTTCGAACTCAGCTGGTAAGCCAAACATGTTCTCTATTTGCTAGTGCCGAGTGAATTACACTTTAACCAATCGTCTGTAGATTGCATTTTTATCGAAAATTGGAGGCCGTCCAGGGGTAGAAGATCGTTCAAAGATTGCCTAAAAAGTAATTGATTGTGTGTTCCAGTCTGAAGTTTTGATGCAATTCTCTTGGACTGGAGTATCCAGGCGAACATCCGAAGAAAAAAATCCTTGCAAATGGTGGACGGAATACTGACNTAAAAAGTAATTGATTGTGTGTTCCAGTCTGAAGTTTTGATGCAATTCTCGTGGACTGGAGTATCCAGGCGAACATCCGAAGAAAAAAATCCTTGCAAATGGTGGACGGAATACTGACAACGCCGTATTGTGTTTACTACGGCAGTGACTGCCAATATTAGCAGTAACAGCTGATTTTAAAAACTGTCACTGCCACTGCGCTATTGTATTTTGGGCTGAAGTTTGCTGCGATGAAGGCAGTGGCAGTGAATTTAGAATTTGGGCTAAACTGAGCTGTACTGCTAGCTGCCACTGCTGTATTGTGAGTCACTTCATTGGGCACCACACTTTCTAAAAAACAGCTGATTTCGAAAAAATGCCACNCCACTGCGCTATTGTATTTTGGGCTGAAGTTTGCTGCGATGAAGGCAGTGGCAGTGAATTTAGAATTTGGGCTAAACTGAGCTGTACTGCTAGCTGCCACTGCTGTATTGTGAGTCACTTCATTGGGCACCATACTTTCTAAAAAACAGCTGATTTCGAAAAAATGCCACTGCGTTATTGTATTTTGGGCTTTACACATACATAGCTGAATCCTTATAGCCCAGTTACTGCTATACCATTTTTACGTAAAAATCAAAACCCAACAGAATTCTACATGTTAAGTGCTATGCGTTGGGTAACCGCTTACACGCAAAGCCCGTTTAACAGATTCTTATGTGACAACTCTCATGCAAAGCTAAGTATGCATAAATGGGCTATTACGGCCAGTTCACATACAACTTTGGCATTGCGTTGGCGTTGGCGACGCTTTGACAACTGCCTTTACATGAGGCGATTTTTCAGGCGATTCAACATTGCTCTGGAAAAATCGTTCGTGTAAATAGTGATTCAAAAATGGCTTGCTTCAAAATAGACAGCAAGTCAACTTTTGCATGCGATGTAAAGGCAGCTTAACGCTCGTGCTTGCTACAATGAACGTTTAGCAGAGAATACTTTGGCCACTAAATTAATATGCTAGCGGCAGATAAATCAACACTTTATATCATTTGATTAAAAAGGAAAATTAAATCACTGATTATGAAAAGTTGCGAGTTGGCCATGTTTCTGCGTTGTGTTGGCGTTGGCGTTGCCTAAAGGCTCAGTTATGCATACTTGGCATTGCATGGAAGTTGCCACATAGGGAATCTGTTAAATGAGCTTTGCGTGTTAAGGCCGGTCCACATAAAACTTTCGCGTTGGCTTTGGCGTTGGCGTTGGTTTCACAAAACGCACGTTAAAAATATGCTTGCTACAATGAACACTTGGCAGCGAATGCNTGCTTGCTACAATGAACGTTTAGCAGAGAATACTTTGGCCACTAAATTAATATGCTAGCGGCAGATAAATCAACACTTTATATCATTTGATTAAAAAGGAAAATTAAATCACTGATTATGAAAAGTTGCGAGTTGGCCATGTTTCTGCGTTGTGTTGGCGTTGGCGTTGCCTAAAGGCTCAGTTATGCATACTTGGCATTGCATGGAAGTTGCCACATAGGGAATCTGTTAAATGAGCTTTGCGTGTTAAGGCCGGTCCACATAAAACTTTCGCGTTTTCGCGTTGGGCCACTAAATTAGCATACTAACGACAGACAAATTAATATTTCATATCAATAATTGCATTAAAAACGATATTTCTTGCGTGCACTTGATTAAAAAGGAAAAATATTTCACATAATTTTATTTATTTGCAACAGCTGATGAGCGACGAANTTTACATGAGGCGATTTTTCAGGCGATTCAACATTGCTCTGGAAAAATCGTTCGTGTAAATAGTGATTCAAAAATGGCTTGCTTCAAAATAGACAGCAAGTCAACTTTTGCATGCGATGTAAAGGCAGCTTAACGCTCGTGCTTGCTACAATGAACGTTTAGCAGAGAATACTTTGGCCACTAAATTAATATGCTAGCGGCAGATAAATCAACACTTTATATCATTTGATTAAAAAGGAAAATTAAATCACTGATTATGAAAAGTTGCGAGTTGGCCATGTTTCTGCGTTGTGTTGGCGTTGGCGTTGCCTAAAGGCTCAGTTATGCATACTTGGCATTGCATGGAAGTTGCCACATAGGGAATCTGTTAAATGAGCTTTGCGTGTTAAGGCCGGTCCACATAAAACTTTCGCGTTTTCGCGTTGGGCCACTAAATTAGCATACTAACGACAGACAAATTAATATTTCATATCAATAATTGCATTAAAAACGATATTTCTTGCGTGCACTTGATTAAAAAGGAAAAATATTTCACATAATTTTATTTATTTGCAACAGCTGATGAGCGACGAACGCGATAAGTTGAGAGTTGGCCATCTCTTTGCTTTGTGTTGGCGTGAGCGTTATCGAATTTTGGCTATGTGGACGACTGCATTTGAGTTCATGTATTCATAGTCAGCTGTTGAAGCGACGCCAACGTCAACGCAACGCCAAAGTTCTATGTGGACGGGCCTTAAGGCCTCGCCAGACAGAAATTCTTTTCTGCGTCACAGGGATACCTTTGACTAACATCGAAGTTAACTCTGGGATTTCAAATAGAAGACGCCACATTGGCAACGCATGCATTGCCGCAACTGATAAAAATCGCCCAACTCTCAACTTTTGACGCGCGTCAATGTGGTAAAACAACAATGTATGGAACGAATTCAGACCAACTGACTTTTGGCCAATCAAAATGAGCCGTTTTGTTTGCGGCAACGTTTTCATTGTGGCGCCTCGCAATGTTATGTGCGTCTTGTCAGTCAAAAGCATCTCTGTGACGCAGAAAAGAATTTCTATCTGGCGGGGCCTTTAAGCGGCTACCAAACGCACACCATTACATATCTAAGAGTCTATTGATTTTTGATTTTTACGTAAAATGACATGTTATGCAGTGCATTGCAAAGTGTGCATAACTGAGCTTTAACTTTGCTTATGTGGAGACATGCAAATGCATCTATTCATAGTCAGCTGGCGAAGCGACTCCAACGCCAACGCAACGCCAAGGTTGTATGTAAACGGGCCTTTACATTTATTGCGTGTGTTGCAATGTCCACGGAAGCAGCAGTGAACTATTTCATAATTTCGTATATGTTTCGCTTTCCTTCGTTTTATTTTTCCAACGTTAAAAGCCGGAATTTTGTTTTTGAAAAAGTTGATACAACAAAAAATACGTTTTCTGTCAGATAGCTAACATGGCGGATAAGGAGAAGAAGTGAAATTACTTTCTAAAAATTATTGTATCATGGAGAGGACCTTATTTACTCTCTTTTTTGTCCGCTCATTAGTCAGAGAACCGAGTACGGGATCGATTCCCAGTAAAATCTGACTAATTCTGACTATTTCCGACGAGTCCGAACTCGTATGGGATCGCAACTCATGATTGTGACAACACTGAATGAATTATGCCTCTGTGAATGAAAGTGCCAAAAAGGGCCGTATTGCGCCTAGTTTTCCATCACTGCCTACGACGACAAAATCAACGAGACAACGTCAGCGACAGCAGAGGAAGAAGCAGCGCCTTCGCGTAGTACGCGCTTGTTTGTTTGTTTGTTTACATTTTCTACAAGAATACAAAGTATTATTAACAAAATGTGTAAATGAGTGTGAAAGGATATAAGTTGTATTGTTACATGAGCAAAAATTGAACGGACAATTTGTTCTCGATTCAGCCCATTGCATATAGAGGCAATTGATTTTTACATAATTTCCAAACGATGGCGGCTATGCGCTGACCATCGTAGATTTTAATTGTTTTGTTTTGTGCGTGAGTTTTTCGATGTGTACCACATACACTGGAGTTATAAAAAATATTGTTGCTGAACGAGTTCTTGCGAACGTGACGAATCCGCTGCGCGAGATTGAGTTATTTGGAGGTGGCGAAGGAGATATAGACATGGCGAATATGAAGTTGGAGCTGAAACTGGACGCGCACAATGCTCTGCAAAATCAGTTTGTATCCCTCGACATCGATAATAACCGTACAAAAGCGGATCATGGAAATAAGAAGGGAAGTCAAACGGGCGCCTACATAACACGGGCCAAAATGAATCCTGCCAAGAGTGATAATGAAAAACGCCGACGCAAAGATGCAATGCGAAAGGTAATTGATGAAATATCATTCACTCATATCTTCTTTGTATGGTTAATGTATGCATAAATTGGAGGGTGGGACCACTCGATGGTGGTGTGAGTTTAATGACACCGAGTAGAGAGAAACACCCCTTAGACCATGGTGCATGCAAGTGTACATGTGACTGCGGGGGTGATGTGAGTGAATGCCTACTTGCTTAAACATATTCACGTTTTTTTCATATTTGTTATCAATATTAAATTCTTACTGTTTTTAGATATCAAACATCTTCAAGAAATGTGAATCGTTGTTGACTGCTGAGGAACGACAATTGTGCGAAAAATATCCTGATATTGTTAAACAAATAAAAAAACGAAAAGAACGAGTTGAAATTTACAAAGACCGCATTATTGAAAAGGAAGATGAACCGCATGTCATCGAGGCAAAGGTAGAAGAGTTGGCTGCGATAATTTCACAATCGAAGCACCTGATTTGCTATACGGGCGCAGGCATCAGCACATCGGCTTTAATACCTGATTATCGCGGCAGCAAAGGTATTTGGACGTTACTGCAAAAAGGCGAAGACATTGGCGAACATGATTTGTCAGCAGCAAATCCCACGTACACACATATGGCTCTCTACGAATTACATCGACGACGACTTTTACGTTATGTTGTTTCACAAAACTGCGATGGATTGCATTTGCGTTCTGGATTACCGCGTGCTTCACTTTCCGAAATACATGGTAACATGTACATGGAGGTGTGCAAGCATTGTAAACCAGGACCAGCGGTGTATTGGCGGCTATTTGACACCACCGAAATGACGGCGCGTCATAGCCACAAAACGAATCGTCTTTGTCATCGTTGCTCCGAACCGCTCTACGATACTATTGTACATTTTGGTGAGCGTGGCAATCTCAAATGGCCGTTGAATTGGGCTGGCGCTTGTCACCATGCGGAGAAAGGCGATGTTATATTGTGCTTGGGATCCAGTTTGAAGGTTTTGAAAAAGTACACATGGTTGTGGCAAATGGATCGTCCAGCGAAACAACGAGCAAAAATTTGTATTGTTAACTTGCAATGGACACCTAAAGATAGTATTGCCTCAATAAAAATAAATGGAAAATGTGATCGCGTTATGGAAATGTTGATGCGTGCGCTAAACATAAGCGTGCCGATATATACAAAGGAGAAGGACCCTATATTTGCGCACGCGTCGCTGCTTATGCCCGAGGAGTTGCACACACTAACACAACCGCTGCTAAAGCGAGCCGGCGAAGATGCAGATAAAGATACTGAGACTGCCGAGGATGAGCATGACACATGCACCAGCGCAACCGAGGAAACGCTTGATTCGATTATGTCAGGGGATAGCGGCACCGATTTGCCAATAGGTAAAGGTCCTCGAATACGTACACCATTGAAAAACAGTACGCGTATCAAAACCAATCTTGAACTGAAATATAAGATGCCGCGTTTGGACAGTCATGCACAGAGTTGTGAGGATGATTCTAAGAGTGAAAAAAATGAAAAGATTTCTGAAGTGGCAAGGAAGACTGTGGAAGATATCAGTAACGCCAACCTGACAGAGAACAAAACAACCGCATATGACATACTCCTAAGTATAAAAGAAGAGGACCGTGAGCCGAAAACGAATGCTGCCACACAACCTGATCTAATGGAAACAGGCGAAAATATTTTAAAAAACATATCTCAAGAAGGGCAGCCGAAAATAGAGAGCATTAAACAAGAGGAAATCAATACAAATATAAGTGAATCGAAATCAGATGACCAGACTGTAGATACATCGACTGCTTCTATTAAAGTAGAGCTCAACCCCGAAACTAATAGTGTACTCTCTGATATAATAACTAATTCTAAAGATGTAGAAATGAAAATAGAACCTAATATTAAATCGGAGTCAACCGCTGGTGGTTCCATGCCAGTACAGCCAAAAGCAGTGACGCTTTTCACGGAGTCTGTGCCGAAAATAGAAGATGATGCAAAGGAAGCCAGCCGAAACCCCACTCCAAGCTTAACCAACAGCAAAAAGGAGTTGGAGAATTTGAACTCTCCTAAAACGGAAAGCATACAAGTAAAAATAGAAACTGCAATTGAGGTGAAATCAGAAACCCCCCTTGAAATGCCGGCATTGGTGCCTATCAGGCAGACTGCAGCAGTGACTAACAAACCAATTAATGACGAGATTAAATCAAATGATACACCCACTTCCGATCTATTCAAAACGTTGCAGGCCACAGAGATTGCGCTCAACTCTGATGAAGAAGAGGCAAGTTGTGAAAATGTAGTTGCCCAAATGGACATACTGAAACTGGCAAGGAAGAGCACAGTTAATAGTAGTGGCATCAAAAATATCACACAACAGTATTGGCTATTGCGCAAGTTGCCCTGTTGGTACGATGTCAAGTATGCATACTCTGGTCTGCATAGTATAGTGTATCCGCCGCCAGCCGACCTGAATATTTGGAACTATCAAGTAGTACCGATATTTGCTTTGAATCGGGCAGCGGCCGAGTGTGAATTCTGCTTTAATAACTATGCGGAATTTGAGTGTCAGTTCTACCGGAAGTGGCACCTTAACGAACGCAAGCATAAGAAACGCGCACGCAACGGACGTTTTGTGGTGTGTGAGTGTTGCTCGTATTCAGATGAGGATGATGATGATTACGATGAAAACATCTCGTTGGCACATATAGCCGCGGCAGAGGCGGCAAAGCGACAGCTGCAGTTAAACAACACTTTCCCGAGAAAATTGGCGCGCACGCAAGCGGGCTGGTACGGCAAGGGCTATCGCAAGGCAAGGCGACGTAAATAATACCGTGTACTGTAACTTTTTTACTTCATTATGTTTTTGGAGAGAGGAGAGGATAAGTGACTGTCACACTGGCAGCTGTGACTGTCCTTGGTCACTACAAATTTTTTGAGTATTTAAAACTTTTTACCTGTACAAGTTTTTCTATTTTAGTTTAAAAGCTTTTGATGCATTTATTTTTTTTGTTTCTGATATTGTCTACATTGCTTGCAGTGTTGTAGGTATTCTTTTATTAAAATAGTTTGGGATGTTAAGACCGTAAATTTTCGTTGATTAAAATTGTACGAACATATTAAGTAACTAAAATGCTAAAATGTACGTTGTAATGTACTGAAATTTTTTTATAAAACGAGATTAATAACACTTATTATATAAAAATGTCCGCATTTAAGATAAAAAGTATTTGCATTACAAACTTACAAGATTAAATTGAGTTTTATTATGTAAGTAGAATTAATATTGACAAGTCTTTCACAACAATGAGACATACATGTGTATGTAGCTTAAAATTGAAAATGTCATTATTAAAAACTGGTAAGAAATCAATAAAAAAAATTAAACAAACTAAATCCTGGTATGAACATTCCCAAATATGTACATACATACATAAGGCTATTTCTAGTATATAAGAACATATCGTCGTTTCAAAACCTCGGTATGTCAGGGTGCTCAAATTTTATGGGAGAGAAGAAAACTAGTCTTATTTTTTTTATCTCCAATTATCTCTTCTTCTTTGTCTAAGTATCGATATTTTAGTTTGAATGGATAAGGGTTTGATGACAGGAGCTTCTAGTGAGCAAATATCTTTTTTGGCACAAAATTCAGTTACGGGGTTTTGCAGAACCACGATACGCGGTTTTGGACTTTAAATGACGATACGTGGTCGGCGGGGACCAGTAGGACGCAGTGGATGAAGCTCCAGACGACTGAAAATACAGCACTCCAGACGGCGACCGGATGTCTTCTGATGTCGCCAGAAGAACACGAGGAGAAAATGCTCCCCATAAAGGAGCACAACACAATGCTCTGCAAGCAATTCCTAGTAGGGAGCCACAGACGTAGACACCCGAGGATCCCTCGCCAAGGCATGCCAGAAGGCATCTATACGAACTGACGCACGAAGTCCAGAGGTTCATAAAGCAACCCCTGGACCCGACAGCATATCGACAGGCCCTGAGCAGCATTTACAAGGAGTCGCTCTAAAGTTACGTACTCCAGTCCTGTGAATGCCGTTCTGGGCACAATCTGACGTGGACGAGACGGAGCTTCGTCTACCTCGGGAGCACAATAGCCCAGTTTCGCTCTGGCTATTGCAGTAGGTTGAACTCATACCTCAGCAGACTAGATCCAGATGTGTCCAATGAGTGTCCGGCATGTGGAGCGATCCCACAAATCATATTCATTCCCACGACACGGTTCTACGTACCGGAATGATTCGGATTTACCTGATTAAGGGCTGTTGTTTCGGCGATCTAACCCCGTTTAGGTCGGTGAAATATCTCACACGTTGTTCGTTCTTAGGGCTATATCCGCTACGTACTCTTCTGCTCAGGGCTGGCATCGAGTCAAACCCTGGGCCTGAAACTTACACCTGCTGTGTATGCCAGAGACGACTACCACAACTCCACCTCAGTCAAGTGCAATGCTTGCAACGGGTAGAGTCACGTGGGAGTCTGCTCAGGACTATGGACATATCGACAGAGGACCACATCATTTGTAGCCCCCTGCTGCTGAAACACAACAGCCTCCACGGTAAACCCCAGTCCGCCTGAGTAGCTCAACACAAATACCACGGCACCACAAGACAACACAATAGACCAAACCACGACAGACCATACAACAGACACGACCGCACCACTACCCATACGCCGCCGCCAACAACTCGTGGTTCCTCAAACAATCTGCACGGTGTGTCAGACCAGAATATTCCGTAATGTGACATCAGTCACGTGCAACACCTGACTTGGTTGGTGTCACTTCAGGGCATGTTCAGATCTGCGCACCACGCAAGGAACTTTGAGGGCCCGTGTTGCGCTGCAGGGTCGCAAGCCCCAATTGCGAGCTACCAACTGCCACCACTGGGCGGCACCTCCCACAGCAGCGCACACAGCCTATGCAGACATCAACCGCAGGGATACCATCCTAGAATGTCAGGGCATTGCTATTCGATCAGGCGATGTCGAGCTCGAAATAATTAACGTTTATAAACCCCCTGTCACCAGCTGCCCGGCAGGATATCACCCTGAAACAGGTGGGCTCCTCAGAGGGGAAAGCCGTATGGTAGTTGGCGACTTTAATGCGCACCAAAATCTTCGGCATTCAAGCCTATCAAACGATCGTAGGGGAAAACACTGAGCAGATGGACGCTTCGACGATGCACAAGCTGCTGCAGCTCGCCAGACATAACAATAGCCAGCGCTTGTCTGATAAGCAGATATCATGGCGACCTATGCTGATCTTGGCATCAGGCCATCTGCCCATAGTCATATCGATTGACAAACCTACTGACTTTGCTTCCGTGGGACACCGGACATATATCAACTTTACTAAAGCGTATTTGAAAACCTTCGCGGAATTTACTGAAAGCACCTTCGCTGCGCTCCCCACATCAACCGACGATCACCTAGGTGAACGCAAGCTCCGCAGGATTGTCACTGCTGCTGCAGCTCGCTTCGTACCAGCAGGTTGTATAACGGACACCCGGACAAATTTCTTGCTAAAGCGGCTGTTTTAGCCGTTGAGCGTGACAACCTTTGTCAGGCCGATACCAGAAATCCTCGTATCAGGAATCTCAACACTTAGATTCGGCAGCTTCTGAACATACAAAAGCGCGANACTGCTGCTGCAGCTCGCTTCGTACCAGCAGGTTGTATAACGGACACCCGTACAAATTTCTTGCTAAAGCGGCTGTTTTAGCCGTTGAGCGTGACAACCTTTGTCAGGCCGATCCCAGAAATCCTCGTATCAGGAATCTCAACACTTAGATTCGGCAGCTTGTGAACATACAAAAGCGCGAGCTATTTTAGCCGACAATTTATACTGGTTCCTCCGGTGGACAAAGTCTAGCGTCGAGTGACCAGATGGCTTCACAAACTGGCAACAACAAGTGTGCCTCTTGTTTTGCTCTGCAAGCAATTCTTAGTAGGGAGCTAGAGACGTGGACACCCAAACAGACACCTGCTTGCAGAGGAGCCCTCGCCATGGCATGCTAGAAGGCATCTTTTCGAACTGACGGACGAAGTTCAGACCTCTGGACCCGCCAGCATATCGACAGGCCCAGAGCGGCATTCACAGGGAGTCAGTCTCAAGTTACGTAGACTCCAGAACTGTGGGACTCGGACCACAACAGTCCAACTTCGCTCTGGCTACTGCAGCAGGTTGAACGCATACCTAAGCAGATGTGCCAAATGTCCCTTTGGACAGACCAAATAGAGCTGCACGCTTCTTGGGTCTTCCGTTAGTTGAGCTTGATGCGACTGAGATATTAACCGATCTGGGCAGGGTTGCTATAGCCGCTACAACAACAACAACCCCACGACTCGAAACATCTCCGCATGCCCACAAAACCCCACTCAGCTGACGTCTTTGTCCCTATGGACAGACCCCAAAGAAGCTGCACGCTTCACTTGTCTCCCGTTAGTTGAGCTTGACGACAAGGACTGAGAGACTAGCCGATATGGGAGGGGTTGTAGCTACAACAACACAACAAACACCACTTGCATCTTTTTGCGACCCCTCCCCAAACTTCATCCTGCTTCAGTTTCCCGACCAATGGCTATTTTTGGCGATCTAACTCCGTTTAGATCGGCGAACGCCATCAATCGGTTTTCGTCCAAGGAGCAATGCCTTGCAGCCGGATTTTTCCGCATGCTTCGTCGGGCGGGCATTGAGCCCAATTACGGACCAGAAATTAACTTCTGCTGCTCCAGCCAAATACGAATTCATCCGAGCTCCACTTCGGTTGAGTGCAACCCTTGCCCAAGCCCAAGATTTCACAGGGAGTGGACCACAAACTTTGTGGCCTCTGTTGCTCTCACTCTCATCATTACCGATGTGTGGAAATCGGAGAGAGTGGACCCACTGCTGTAAACGGTGAAGCCAGCCAAGAAAGGAGTCTATCAACCGATAACGCTCCTTTCCCCGGTCGCGAAGACACTTGAGGCCTTGGTACACCGCTTTTCACATACCACCTGACCCCAATGAAGCATACTTGAAGTGCAAAGCAGCACCACAACATCAGTTAACGCCATAAACTCTCAAATAAATCGTGGCCTTAACCGTAACCGTCCCTGTGAGAGAACAGATGTAGTAGCGCTGGACTACGCTACTATAAGACATTGAGGCTTCCTCTCTCACACAGGGACTCCAACGGCGGTCGGTGAATTATATAAGTAGTCGGCAGTCGTCAGTGACCTTTTAAGAATTAAACTTTAAAACCTAGAATAATTAAGCAAGGAGTTCTACATTGTGGCGTCCTTTCCCCCTACTATTTAACTTCTATATCTCGAAACTTCCTCTGCTACCGGAAAGAATTTTTCTGATGTTGTAACAGCATAAAAATTCCTCAATAATAATCTAGGTCGTTCCGGTTACGTAGACCCGACTGTCGTGGGAACGGGAATTTCCCTGATACGCTAACAACTGTTTGATATTAGCATCCGATGATGACCTCTGTTCAAGGGTAACGAAGGCTACCTCTCCGATACTTCTCCCTTCTCCACTGAAATGAGCCTAACCCTCATACCGACGAAATCAACGGAAACCTTCTTCACCACCTAGACGAAAGAGGTCAGGCATCAATCATCATTTAGGGGTCACCTTTGATGGTCTGTTTTCCTTCTCCACACGCAGAACCATCGAGGGGATGAGAAATTTGATCTTGGAGGGAGCCACGGTCGGCGCCGCCTTAGAAGTGAAGTACCTGGGATTCGAAACTCCTGTGGAGGACTCATGTCGAGGCGGTCAGGGCTACGAGAGCGCTGATGATAGTAAAACCAACAGCAACCTACGGGGCAGTGTCTTGGGCTTCCAGGACTACTCTAGCAAAGGTGAGGCAGTCCCTGACCAACGCCTGGCGTATGTTTGCATTAAGGGAGTAGGGGGACGCTGGAGGTAATGCTGGAACTTGGGCCACTGTCGAACAGGCAGCAAACCGGACTCTCCTTAATTTTGCGATAGGGCTTTGGAAAAGGTAAGGGTTTGTCTTCTAGGAACAGGAACAGCCTAGGCTCGCAGCATCCTCTTATTCTGCTCCCCAGGAATGGCAGGCATAAAGTAGTGGTTTTATAAAAACTATAAGGTTTAAGCACACAGAAAGGCTGGGTGGAGTACCTCTATCATGGAAAAATACGTCCAGGTGAGCACATTAGGGTGGTAATAGATGACCCTAAAACTTCTGAGGGGATAGAAGCAGATGTTTATGGCGCTGGAAAAAAGCTTTCGGTGCCCCAGAATATTTCAAACGGAAGTCTGTGTGCTCAGATTAATTTTCGAAGAAAGTATCGAAGCGAGAGGATCCTGATTTTAAGCGATAGCCAGGTGGCACTCAAAGCTCTCTCATCCTTCGACAGCAAATCCTCGGTCGTTCTGGAGTGTGTAGAGAGGCTTAATGCTCTGGCTGAGGATAATACCCTCCAATTGCTATGGGTGCACATATGAGTCGAAGGCATTGAGGAAGCGGACCATCTGGCCAGATTGGCTGCTGCCATGGCCTCTATTGGACCGGAGCCCTTTCTTGAAATAGATCTCAACACGATAATGGAAGTGCTCAAAAAGGAAAACACCACGCTACGATGCGATAGGCAAATACGTCATAAGTAATACGCTGCGGCGATTGCCTATCGCATCGCAATTCTCTTTCGCATCGCATTACAGAGTAGCCCCCCCAGTTCTGTAAGGTGGTTACTGCTGCAGCGGCTCGCTTCAAGACGTTAGGACGGTTAAAGGATATCCGACTAAACTTTTCGAAAGAAGCGGCTGCACTGGAGCGCCGGTATTACGCTAGGTCGATCTCGAGCATCTCCGCCTTAGGGGTCCTAGTTAGACGATCCAACAACCTGTAAATCCCTTCAACTTCATCTCTGGTGTGAGTAAGTTTTGCTCAGCTGTAAAGAAACGATCCAACCCTAGTAAGCATAATGATAGAGTGGAAATTTCATTCCCTGATCACGAATCGTCTGATCGAAGCAATGCGGGTGGAGCTTTCTGCGACTCATCGTTGCAGCGTATCTGACGTGACTGGAGAACAAGGTTGCCACTTTGGTAAATTATTACCAAAATTGGTAGAAAACATTTAGGTTGGTAGAAAGGTAATTTTTTTTCTCATTTTGGTAGATTTTTGGTAAAATATTTTGTTTGATAAACAAATAAAGTTTAGTTCACGCTTTATTTTTCGTAGTTAACTTTATATGATAAATTTCTTTCCAAAAGTGTAGTCTACTTTATTGCATTAATTTTAAGTACATACATACGTACGTATATCGATAAAAGGCGAACATATCGTGCTCCATTCATGAACCAATTAGAACAGATCTGACCGGTTGAGAAGCAGCCATTTGTAAAGAAAAAAGTGTGTGACGCTCGTAATTTTGAAGTTTGCTATTTATGTTTTGTTTCTTTCTTTAAGTGTATTTTGTCGGTGGTTTATTTCAGTGATTTTTTGTGCAAATGTAATTAAAATGAAGTCCGCGGTGATTGGATGCAAAAACACGAACAAAAATAATAAATTGGTTAGCACAAACATGTGCACAACATTGCTTGCATTTTTTCTTTATGCTTCGTCTTCATATTCTTTGTTTACTTTTCACAGAAAATAACATGGCGCCGAAATTACAAACGTCAGCCAGAAAATTACTTTTTTCTTTTGCTTCATGTTGTCAGATCTTGTGTAGTTGGATCATGTGCTCCATTCAAAACTAATTTTACTGGAATCATGAGCAGCTTCTATTGCCTAATATTTTAAATGATTCTTTAAGTAAAAAGAGGAAATGGACAGGCATATAATTGCACCCGGTGATTGTTCACAAAAAAAAAGTAAAAAATCACCACAGAAAACCGGCGGCAAAATTTTTTTTAATCAACCGAAGTTTTTAGCTGCACATTGTAGGTTATACTAAAATTGTATTGGCTATAAAACTGCAACCCAAAATTGTTTGAAAAAGTTCGAAATTTTGTCGAAATTTATTTACATTTTTTTAAATGTCGAAAATTGCTGGAATCTTTGATTATTATTGGTTTGGTTAAAGCGCAAGCAATATTCTTATACAAAATAAAATTAGCAAACAATTTTCTACTTGAAAAACATTGAGATTATTAAAAAAAATGCCAAGCGATTGTTTGAGTTACTGTATTTGTCTATGATAACTCCTGTTGAAGTTTTTTCAAATGATGCAGTTTCAGTGTTGCTTTTAGTTTCATCACTTTCGCTTTTGGTTGAAGAAAACCGAGATGATGCCGTTAATATCATCTCAAATACCATATAAATAAATATTTCTAAAAAAAAACTGAAAAATTAAAACCAAACTAGTTTTTTTTTTAAATATCTAATACTTTGTCTCCATTGAGAGATTTATCCATTTAGATTTAATAAATCCAGTTGCCAAATCACAACCGTCTCCATTACTACAACGAGATATGTTTGACGTTCACATTTTTAAATATTTGACGTTTGCTTATGTATTATTTTATAAATACAATTGCGGACATTGATATACAGACAGATAAAAGGAAGGTACCAAACGGAATTTCATTATATGAATTCTGAATATTATTGGCTTCTTATTCGTGGTAAATATGTATGTATAATATATAGTCTGGAAAGTGTAAAGAATGGTACCATATTCCGAATCATTTTGCCGAGTTTAAGAAAAATTATCAAACGGTGAAAAACATTTGCGGAAAGAAAAATGTTTGTAGAACTCTCTTATTCATAGGAGGGAACCGAAAATCCAATCGTGGGCCTTTAGCATATCATGAATACGAACTGAGTTCTAGAGGTGCAATGTTATCGAAGCAGAACCATTACCGAAATTTATAAATTTTAAATGTCATTTGATTTATGGCATGTGAATTTGTGGTTGCCACATCCAACAAATTGTACTTATTGATCAATATTATTGAAGATTTGACGAAGATTTAACTTAAATCTACTGCCTTTCGAGATTTAATTTTATATGGTAAATCTCAAAAGATTTAACGTCAAATCTCGTCAGAGGGCTAAATCTTCATTAAATCTCACTACGGAGACATAGTATAAGAAAGTTATTGGTAAATATTTTAGGGATTTGGTAGATTTTTTTCATGTGCATGGTAAGCATTTTTCCTTCAGTGGCAACCCTGCTGGAGAATCTGAAATGATAAGATGGAGAGCGGGTTTCGGTCGGTTACGTGGCGAATGGCTTCAGGTCCTGCAGGTGCGCGTCGGCCCGCTCGGGGTTTACGAGTTTCACCGTGTTGGTCGAGGTGTACTTGGTGATTGTATATGGGCCTGAGAATTTCGGCGCGAGCTTCTGTGCGTAGTTGCCGGCAGCAGAGAGGGTGATCTCGCTTCATGACCTTCTCTCCTACTCTAGGTTTTCCCGGCCGCCTGCGTAGGTGGTAATACTGTTTCTGCTGTTTGGCCGCAGCGGTGAGGTGCCCCTTGATCTCTGCCCATAACTCGGTGATGGCTGAATGTGCTGTGGGGTGTTCTTCAGGTAATGTCCCTTCGGAGCGTATCTGCCAAGCCGCCACTGGATTGCGCCGGAAGTTGATCTCCGCGGCGGAGGCTTGTGTTGATTTGAGTTGAGCCGTATTTATGGCGAAGGCGTTTTGGGGGAGCTCCTGATCCGAGGTGCGATGATCTGTTCTCAAGCGCTGTTCTATCACAGTTTTAACTACCCGATTGGTTCGGTCGATCGGGTTTTCGTAAGGGGCGTAGGCTGCGGTGAATTTATGCTCGGTGCGGTGTACGCTGAGGAATGCCGCTAGCGCTTTTCCCACGAATTCCTTCCCGTTGTTGCTGAGAAAGATTGCTGGGCAGCCGAACCGGTAAATGATTCTCTCCTGGAGCGCTTTAATGACGTTTGCGGCGATGGCTTGGCGCACGGGGATTAACTCAACCCATTTAGAGAATTTATAGACCAGGGCGAGGAGGCAAGTGTTCCCTTGTTTCGAGCGTGGAAGCGGTCCGACGAAGTCGGCCGTGACGATTTCCCATGGCCGCGAACACTCTATGGTGGCCATCAATCCTGCTGGCTGTTTTAGTTCCACCTTGTACTCGGTGCAGGACAGGCCCTTCGTACGTGCTTGAGCACGTCGCGGTACATCCCGGACCAGTAGTAGTTCTGCTGTGATCGTTTGAGTTTTCTTGTCGCCTAGATGGCCGGCTGCTGCGGCGTTATGCACTCCTTGCAGGATGACTGGTCTGCGACTAGTGGGGATGCAGAGCTTCCAGTGAGGCGCGCGGGAGAGCCTTTTGCGCGGCACGATGGGGCGGAACAGTTTATTGTCAATGATTTGGCAGTCCGGGTTGCGTCTGAGCTGTTGTTGTACTGTCCTCAGCTTTTTCTCGTAC
The DNA here is from genome assembly GCF_001687245.7 of Rhagoletis zephyria. Lineage (NCBI taxonomy): Eukaryota > Metazoa > Arthropoda > Insecta > Diptera > Tephritidae > Rhagoletis > Rhagoletis zephyria. Next base: position 79,937 of record NW_016158686.1, read on the forward strand.
CAATCGATGGTGCTGGTTTCCACGGTGTGGAGCGTGTCTGTTCCATCAGCGGTTGTTGCTAGTGGGCATGGCGAGACTGAGTCCCATACTATGTTCAGCGCTCCCTTCCGATATGCGATGTCAAAATTATACTGTTGGAGTTCGAGCGCCCGTCTCGCCAGTCGTCCTGATGGGTTCTGCAGCGAGTGTAGCCACTTCAGTGAGTGGTGGTCGGTGATTACTGTGAAGTGGTATCCTTCCAGGTGCAGTCTCATCTTGCGGATTCCCCATAGCGGGACGAGGCACTCTTGTTCGGTGGCTGAATAATGTTTTAGGTCGTTTAGGCTTCGGCTGGCGTACGCTACGACTCTCCGCGGTCGGGGTGACGTTGAAACGGGACCACTCCGAGCCATTCCCCGCTGGCGTCGGTTTGGAGGGAGAAGGGGCGGTTAAAGTCGGGGCAGGAGAGTATTGGCGCGCTCGTGACCTTCTCTTTTAATGCAAGAAATGCGTTTGCTTGTGGTGCGTCCCATACCTAAGTCTGGCCTTTCTTCAGCAGTTGGTTGAGTGATGCTGCAAGCGTGGAGAAGTCGGCGACGGTACCATGATGCAAGGCCGAGGAATCGACGAATCGTTGCCGGATTTTCCTATTTTCTAGGTGTTGACGTATGGTCTCGTCGATGTAGGTGAGCATTGCGCCGGTGTCCAATAGTGCTCGCACGTTCACATCGATATAGTAGCGACCATCTACTTGTCCTCCTTGTTGGGTGTTAGTGTCCACAGGGGCGACGGCATACGGGCAGCTTAACGGTGGTAGTGTTGCACGGACAATCTCGGCCGCAATCGGACAATGTCTGCCATTTCTCCCCTTCTCGTCTTTCAGAAGCTCAAATTCGGCGGTGAGATCCATCAGCTCCTCGGCCGTTTCAAACTCCCCTCGCTTGACGAAGAAGCGATACTCCACGCGTAGGCCATCGCAGATGCGTTCCAGGTGATCCTCTCCGCACATAGTCGGGTGTTGGCATATAAGCGTTGGTAGTGCCAAGATATAATCTTTGGCCTTCTCGTGGCTTTGTTGGCGTCGATTCCGGATGGCTCATATGTCGCCTTGGGAGGGAGAACCGCTCTACTTCTGAGCGGAATGCAGCCCAGGAATGTATCTGTGGCTTTCACACGCGGAACTATTGGAGGGCCTTCCCGCGTAACACTTCAGGCAGGGTTGCGGTGAGGTTGTCCAGTGGGATGCGATAGCATTCGGCTAGCTCTTCGATCCTCTCCAGGAAGTCGTGTAGCGCGTCACCTCCCGAAAAGTGTACGTCCCATCGGCGAACGGTATTCATTAGCCCGGCGTCGCTGATCTCATTATGCTTTGCTGTTGTATGCTTCATTTTCCCTGGCTGTGGACTAGAGTTGTTGATCCGGACGGTGGGAATGGTGCTAGGTTGCAGCTTTACTGGCCTCTCCTCTTCTGCTTTAATCTCCTCTTTCAAGTCTCTCAATAGATCCTCTGTTGATTTGCGGTATCACTTCGCTTTCACATATGCGCAAAGCGCGTTGCTCAGGTCGGCGACTGTGTATCCCTCTACGAAGATTCGGTGCCGCTTGCACTCCTCTATTAACTTCTCCTTCTTTAGCAGGTAGATCCAGCTGAGGGAGTGGACGTATTGGGGTCACTCTCGCTGGCGCGTGTGTTATCAGTTGGTTGTGGTTTGTTCGGCGTGCCCGCTTCCGCAGTGTTGGTGCTTGTTAAATTTTTTGCACATGCGCCCGCAGAGGAGGGATTTGTCGAAGGCTGAGGTGAGCTCAGCCGATCCAGAATGGTCCCACTAACCCCCACCAAAAAAAAAACACACTATTTTCGTGTGTTTAGTTCGAACACACACACACACACGGCGCTGTGACTACAGTTCCAGCAACCTTATCCAAACAGAGGGAGGGAGAGAGATGACGTTCGTTATTGTCGTGCGGTCAGGTGGGAGCGGATGACGACGAGAGTGCTACGGCGGACGGCTCTCAGTAGTGGTGAAGCAACGGCTGGGCAACGGTGAGGGCGCTAGCAGCACGGCGGTTCATTCTCAGCAACTGTTGACCAGCGGTGGCGGCTTGAAGTTTGGAATGCAATTTCTCAAAAATGCGAAGATATATTTTCTCCAAAGCGGCGGCAACACGGCGGTTTAATCTCAGCATCGGGGACCAGCGGCGGCGACGCGGCGGGTGATTCTTAGCAACTGTTGAGCAGCGGTGGCGGCTTGAAGTTTGGAATGCAATTTCTCAAAAATGCGAAGATATATTTTCTCCAAAGTCTCTGAAAATGTTACTAGTTCAAAAAATTATTAAATTATTTAATTTTTATATGAAATACGACAAAAAGTGATCAAAATTTCTACCAAAAATTTTTATGTTATTGATTAATTTAATATGACTGCATCACTAACAAAATTTTTACTAAATTATCGAAAAAGTTGTAGTCATTGTCTCGGAAACTAAAGGAGATATCTAAAAACTGATAACACCAATCGAAAGACCTTATTTCAAAATATATAACTGCATCTACAAACAAAAATCGTAAAAATGGCGCTTACGACAATCTTTTACCCAGGCGACGATATGTGCATCGCTGCGTATGTACGGTGGTGTATGTATGTACGGTAGAGTGTTCTGTGTTGTCGGTAGCTTCATGGTGCTGCGTAGTTTAAAACCGGTTATGGTTCCGTAGATATAGTTGATAAAAAATTCCACGCCTATGGGATGAGCAACGCCCCCTTTTGCAAACTCGTTGTCTGCATACCAAATTTCAAGTTCGTGTGACTTATGGTTGCGAAGTTATAGCTGATAAAAAATTCTACGCCTATGGGATGTGCCACGCTCCCTTTTACAAACTCGATTATATATACCCGCCTATAAGCATTTACCATTGACATGTCTGCATACCAAGTTTCAAGTTTATATGACTTATTGTCTTTTAAAAAACTTACTTTGCGTTAGTTTAACCCACTTCCGGTCGAAAAATATAGAGCATCCTCGCCTTGGTGGTTAATATTCTTGCGTTGCAATAAAAAAACATTTTCCCATATTTTAGAAGGTGTGACGGGTGGTCCAGGACACCCTGTTTGGTACTATTGAAATTAAATACTTTGAGTTTATAAGACATATTATTTAATAGCATTATTTTTAGATATTTACGTAGTTTGTATTTTTATTTGCATAAGCTTTATGAGTAATGCTGGTAATCGTTTTTATATCATAATTATTATATTGAACTTACTTTATAGTGATATACACATATCTCATAATTTTAAAGTACATTGCGCTCAGAATTCTCACACAATATTTTTTGTTGTTTGCTTAGAATGGATGAAGTCTTATATATATAACAAAATGTGCATGTATTTATATGATTTAGCATAATAATTATTGCTGTTAAAAAGTTGCAAATGCCTCCGCTTGTGTGGATTGCAACTAGACATTTTCCATTTTAACATTTCATCAATTCAGTTTCACATTTCAAATAAGAAAGACTAAGGGCCGTAGGTTTTAAAATTTATCTGCCCTGTAACACACATTTTGTTCTGAAAAAATGTATTAGAAGGGAAGATAATATTTAAAAGCTACTTGAGAAAACGGCACTAAGAGTAATTGCATGGTTAAAATGTAATTTTATATAAATAATTGTTAATGGAAAATATGATAGAATCAGGGGGCTACTCTGTAATGCAATACGAAAGGCAAATACATCGTAGGTAATACGCAGTGGCGATTGCCTATTGCATCGCATTTCTCTTGCGTTCAGATTATCTCCCCATAAATTAAATACAATATAAAATATACAAAGTTATGAAATATTAAAACAACCAAATACATGCTACACTTATGAACTAACGTGTATAAAATAAAAATAAAATAGAAAAAGGAACAGTTGAAACTCTTAAATTAAAGCAATCGAGTTTTAAGTAAAAATACAGATCTATGAGGGAATGCGAACTATTCAGTTTCCAAACTGTAAATTAAATAATTTTAACATACCATTAAAAAATAATTAAAAAATATTAATAATTGAATTAGCGCTAAGCCTATTTATCTTAAAGTAGTAATTTTTTAGGGCGCTCTGGTGCTCTTATATAAATAACGCACGTCCAAATCGAAGCGCTACATTTATCTTAAAAACTAAACTAAAAACTGTTGAAATACATATAGAAACGAAGTGAGCTGAAGAAAGTTTTCAACTTATCTCACTCTTCCATTTTGTTTTGTTTGCTGCCCATTTGCTGTTCATGCGTAATTATGCTCCTTTTAAGCCACATATATAAATGTATTGATATCATCATCATCACGGCGCATGTACTTGTGCTCGATCAGCCATTCTAATTGCTCCTTAATCATTTTCTTCGATGGCAAGAACATATTTTTAAGTATATCAATTAATTCAGCTTGCAAAGTTGCATTATTCAAACGCTTGCGCATTTTCATGATTTTAATAATGGCCTCTTGGGTGCGCAGAATACGCAGCTGAACAATCGATTGATTGTCTTCCTGCTGAGAACGTTCGGTACTTAGTTGCAAGCGGCCAATTAAATTCATCTGTAAAGAAGGACGATCGTACATAACTTAAAGCAAGATATAATAGGAATTTTCCCTTTTCTACGCACTTTGCCTCTTCGCTGAGATTTGCCATTTTTAACTACAGCAAAATCCTGATTTATACTAAATAAAGTATTCTCTGAAAAGTCTTTTGGCGTTGTCATTGTTGGGGGTTCCATTAGTAAAATTTGTTTTTTCACCTTTGGAAACGCCACTAGTGACCAAAGCGTGCGTCTGAGCTCGGGATCTATTGGGGGAAAGTGATTGTGAGATTTAAAAAATGAATGGAAGGAAGCTAACGTAAACTTCCTTTTTTTTTTTAATCTAAATATTTCTACATTTACCAATAGTGTGTATGTATACATACTAACCAGGCAACTCTGTCGCTAAACGCAAGTTCTCGTAGGATATTTTATCATGTGGCCGTTGATTCCAAGCAAAGAGCACAGCCATTTGAAATGTGGTCACATCCAAGTCGTATCGACCGAAGTTATTTACAAAAGTTATTGTACCATTACTCATGTGATGATACCATTGCAATTTGCGACCGCAGAAGTTTTTCTTATAAAACTCCTCCACATCTGGAATGTAGTCCTCCAATTCGAGCGGTAAGCTCACCGAAACACGTTCGGAACAACGAGCCCAAGCCCCTGCATTAAGTATCTTTATATTAATGGCATCATGACGACCCGTACAGTTACGGAATTGAGTATTTAAATCTTCGCTGAGCTAGAAAAGAAATTGGTACAGATTTAAATACCTACTCTTTCAGTCCCTTTTTGATCCTATGACGAGTGCTTACTTTAATATCCTGGAACATACGCCCTAAGCGATTCACATAATCGGCTGGCATTCCAGCCTCGCGTAACCATTCAACAATATCCTCTTCCTTTTCACTATCAGCACTCGTGCTAAGTATTAGTCTGAAAAGTAAATTTTCTTTGTGCACATACATATGTATATCTAATAATAATTACAACGCTAACCTTCTAGTTAAATGAACTTTGTGATAGCGCATGAAAACATCCTTATTGTTGACATATTTCAAAACCAATAGCACATCCCGCAATCGTGCGTCGATTTGTTCGCTAGTAAGCTTCTTACTTAACGGCGTTCGACGTAGCAACATGTCACAATAGTTGGCTAAAAGTTCAGGACACTTGCTCTCCGGAGCGATGGACTTGACGCCGCGGTTTGTTAGGCCGGTGGGCAGCTCAAGCTGTAAGCCATATAAAACGAACAATAACACACAAAACATGTAAATTCAAACATGAAATTCACCTTAAATACACTAGTATCATTGACAACAGTCTTGAAAGCCTTGTCACGTGCCGTCAAAAAGCGCGGATCATCGTTGAAGGCGTACTTAACCAATGAACTGAACTTATTGAACAACTCGAGCAGCCGCTCTACATACTTTTCTGAGTCTTGTGTAATTATATCAGATGCAGATAGCATATCAGCTAGACCTGCTGTAACAATGTGGCATTCCAAGTCGCGTAACATTGGTTCAACCCCATCCTGCACACGATCCAACAGACGGAACATAAGGTTTAACTTTTCTGTTTCGTATTCTTTTATGAGCGCTGCACATTCGGCGATGATGGTATTCATATGATCCCCGACCAACACCTTGACGCAAGTCTGTGCCAGTACACCATAACTGCTCGGTTCAAGATAGCGTTTCGCACGTGCCTCTTCCTCACGCAATTTGGCGTCCGCATATCTCATAAAGGCTAATACACCGTTTGCTTGCTGTTGTTCTGTTGTTTTGAGGCGATAGAATGCCGTCGTGGCTTTTAAGTAAGCCGCCTCAAAGTTTTCCCGATAGATTTGTAATTTGTCATCTGGGTTCGAACACAAATTCACGTAGCTCTCTCGTACTCCAATAACAAGTTGAGCATCGTAGGCATCACCATTTCGTTCGGCATGTACAATTTTCATGGCAGATTCCTGTAGGCGATCTTTTATATCACGGAAGATATTTTCATTCCACGAGTCTAGCATTAATTTGCGAACGATTGAATCGTCAGTGGGATTCTTTTTGCTGCTATTGTTGCCACCCGACGTGGAAGATGACGACGCTGCAGCGGCAGCGGCAGATGTTGATGGGCCGGCTGCCGCTGAAATTGACGCAGCATTAGCACTTGTGCTGGCTGCAGAGGAACTAGATGCTGATGTTGACGTAGAAGATGTGGGTACTTTGAACTGGAGCGATTGCTCTAATTGACGAAAAGGCAACGGAAGGTAGTTGGATTGTGTGAAGAATTTGCGCCACTCTATAATGTAAGTCGTAAGTAGCGCGTGCTCGCCGCGTTGTGATTGCACTTTACGTTGAGCGTGTACTACAAATTCCACAATATCCGCGCGCAGGCAGTCGTAAATTTTTGCGGCACCTTTCTCATCCCATAGGCACACTAAATGTACGCCGTAAAACAATTCTTGCCATTCTAATTGTGACACAGTTTCCTGGTTCAATAGCTTTAAAACTATAAGTCGTTTTTCCGGCCATACTTCCTCAAAGGAGCGGAGTCCTTTGCCTTGTCCAGTAGAAACCTATTGAGAAGAAAAGGAATAATGGCACATTGCGAATTAGTAATTAGATTTGTAGACACTGCGACGTACTTACTACTTACTTTTAACATTGTATTGCTCTTGATATGCACTTTATTTTATCCTACCATCTATTTAATGCTCAAATTTAATGCAAATTTTGACAAAATTGAAGGAAACTCTGCTAATCAGAAACAATGAATGTCAGACCAGGGATAGATCACAAAACTTCCACTGGAATGCACTACCGGACGTCACTGGAATGCACTACCGGAAGTATAGGGTGATAATTGCAAATGCATTTGACAATTCATAGATTTCGCGACATCTATTGGTTAATAGGAAGCCTGTCAACAGCTGACTTTCTAATTGGTCCAACGTACTCAGCTGTCCAGTAAGATGAATGTTACCCCCCGTCTCCACTTTCTACAAAATGTGTCTTAACACCTGTCAAATTTCCGATTTAACTTTGTCCCGTATGCCTGAACGGCATGTAGTTTTACATGTGACACATAAAAAAAAAACATTTTTTAAAATTGTTCTTAAAGAAGAATTGCAAAATATGGTAATTTTTCAACTTTTGGTTGGTTTTGTCAAAGAACGTAAATGTTTGTTTGGTTTTGTGAGGGCATTTAAGTAGAAAAAAAATTGTGATGCGGCATCACAGGTCAACTGCTCAGCGCATACGTCCGCTAAACACATCTCGTTTGTTGTAGAATGTCATGTGCCAGGTATTTATAGGGACATTCACATACAACTTTCCTCGCCTTGCTTAACAGTTCAAACTTTGACAACAAAGCGTGAAACGCAGAAGGTGTGCTACAATAAACGCTTTGACAGCTTTTGCGTTCTATTTTTTCTCCATATTTTTTTTATCTGTAAAATAGATAACAATATAATAATATGCATTAATAACNATTGTGACACAGTTTCCTGGTTCAATAGCTTTAAAACTATAAGTCGTTTTTCCGGCCATACTTCCTCAAAGGAGCGGAGTCCTTTGCCTTGTCCAGTAGAAACCTATTGAGAAGAAAAGGAATAATGGCACATTGCGAATTAGTAATTAGATTTGTAGACACTGCGACGTACTTACTACTTACTTTTAACATTGTATTGCTCTTGATATGCACTTTATTTTATCCTACCATCTATTTAATGCTCAAATTTAATGCAAATTTTGACAAAATTGAAGGAAACTCTGCTAATCAGAAACAATGAATGTCAGACCAGGGATAGATCACAAAACTTCCACTGGAATGCACTACCGGACGTCACTGGAATGCACTACCGGAAGTATAGGGTGATAATTGCAAATGCATTTGACAATTCATAGATTTCGCGACATCTATTGGTTAATAGGAAGCCTGTCAACAGCTGACTTTCTAATTGGTCCAACGTACTCAGCTGTCCAGTAAGATGAATGTTACCCCCCGTCTCCACTTTCTACAAAATGTGTCTTAACACCTGTCAAATTTCCGATTTAACTTTGTCCCGTATGCCTGAACGGCATGTAGTTTTACATGTGACACATAAAAAAAAAACATTTTTTAAAATTGTTCTTAAAGAAGAATTGCAAAATATGGTAATTTTTCAACTTTTGGTTGGTTTTGTCAAAGAACGTAAATGTTTGTTTGGTTTTGTGAGGGCATTTAAGTAGAAAAAAAATTGTGATGCGGCATCACAGGTCAACTGCTCAGCGCATACGTCCGCTAAACACATCTCGTTTGTTGTAGAATGTCATGTGCCAGGTATTTATAGGGACATTCACATAAGACTTTCCTCGCCTTGCTTAACAGTTCAAACTTTGACAACAAAGCGTGAAACGCAGAAGGTGTGCTACAATAAACGCTTTGACAGCTTTTGCGTTCTATTTTTTCTCCATATTTTTTTTATCTGTAAAATAGATAACAATATAATAATATGCATTAATAACAGCAATAATAATTCCTATTTAGCCTATTTTTGTCATTAAATGCAAATGCAAGCGCACGAGGAAAGATACATGTAGACAGCTGATTGCCAAAGCGGACAAAAGTTGACAGTTGCCAAGATTTTGCTTCGTTTTGCTTTGCTTTGCTTCAAACGTTTTTTATGTGAGCATACTCATGCATATGCCTACATCGATCTTATATGTCAAAGCAAAGAACTATCAAGCAAAGCGAAGAAAGTTGTATGTGAATCAGCCTTATGAATTATATAGGTGTCCCTCTTTGGGTCTGCTATCTATACTTAAGCTGATGCCAGATAAAACGCTTGCTTCGCTTTACGTGACAGATTCGNGCTTTGCTTCAAACGTTTTTTATGTGAGCATACTCATGCATATGCCTACATCGATCTTATATGTCAAAGCAAATAACTATCAAGCAAAGCGAAGAAAGTTGTATGTGAATCAGCCTTATGAATTATATAGGTGTCCCTGTTGTTGTTGTTGTTGTAGCAGCATACAAATTCCCCAGACTTTTTGGGGAGTGTTGCTGGAGTGACAGTCCTTGGCCAGATATAAATCTGGGTCGTTCCGGTTACGTAGACCCGACTGTCGTGNTGTTGTTGTTGTAACAGCATACAAATTCCCCAAAGAGATTTTGGGGAGTGTTGCTGGAGTGACAGTCCTTGGCCAGATATAAATCTGGGTCGTTCCGGTTACGTAGACCCGACTGTCGTGGGAATATGAGCGTACATAAAATATAGGTGTCCCTCTTTGGGTCTGCTATCTATACTTAGGGTTCGAAATTTCAGACTTTGGTATCGATACTGAGTACTCATTCCAGCATCGAGCTCATGGTATCGATACTCTAAAAGTATCAGGGAAAAAGTATCGATACTACTCAGTATCGGATTCATTAAAATACGTTTTTTGGGATACTAAAGTTATTTTGTTCTTCAATCGTATATCTAGTTTTCCTGAAATTAAAACAATAGACATTTAAAATACTTGATTTTTATTTCATTGCAGAACTTACTTCCCTGTTAGAAGTAATTTAAACGTTAAAT
>NW_016158686.1:90189-116609 GCF_001687245.7 Rhagoletis zephyria
TAAGTTGAATTCAAGTCTGAATCACACTAAAGTCGATGTTAGAACATCGCTGAAACTGGCATCGATGTATCGTCAATTTAGCGATTTTAGGAAATTGTAAACATCGATGTTTCAAAAATATCGATGCATCGTTTGCATCCCTATCTATACTGTGCTGCTATCTTTATTGGAATTCGTTTTCGCTATTTTATTTTTCTGTGGATTTTTGTTCTTCCGTGTTAAATATTAAATTATTGGAATATTATAAAAAGTCTCACAAAGAAAAAACAGCGTAGGAATTCTTTGAAAATGACAATGGGTGGAGATACACCAACGTCTTCACTGATTTTTCCAGTATTGCTGAGGCCAATATTCGCCAAGGTTTGTGAGTTTGATGGAGTGGAAATGCAAGTGGAATGTCTCATGCTGCAATTAGATCTGCAGCCAATTTGTATTTCACTGCTAATTCTATCTAATAAATATAAGTTAATTTGTATAATATAATTTTTGCCCTGTCTTGCTTGCAGTTGGAACGCCGAGATGTGGGCGCAGCACAGTCGCTGCGTTCAGCCATAATGAAATGTGAACAAAATAATCCAGGTTTGTGTTATGACCTCGTGGCGGCCATTATACGTCGCGCAGAACTGAATGTTAATCTCAATGAGGCAGTGCTGCGTTTACAAGGCAACATAGCGGATGCGGATCGTAAGTTAAAATAACATTTGAATTGATTCGATTGTTTACTAATTGATTACGTTTTTGCAGTAAATGAATATCGTCTTACAAGAACTGAAGAACCATTCCAAGAATTGAATCGCAAATCGGTTGCGCTCAAAGTTATACTCAGTCGAATTCCAGATGAGATTACCGATCGCAAAGCCTTTTTGGAGACCATTAAGTGCGCATAAGTTAAAATAAGTATATTCTCAAAACACTAATTTGTTTATTTTACTGATATTTTAGAGAAATCGCCAGCGCAATAAAAAAGCTACTAGATGTCGTTAATGAAATTGGCTCGTTTATACCCGGTGTCACAGGCAAACAAGCTGTCGAGCAGCGCAAAAAGGAATTTGTAAAATACTCCAAAAAGTTCAGCACAACGTTAAAAGAGTATTTTAAAGAAGGACAGTAAGTATTATTGTACAAGTTGATTGACGAACAATCAGAAATGTTTATTGTATAAAACGTTATTAGCTATTATTATTTAAATACTTAATTCTTATCAAATTTTATGAGTGCATGTAGGAGCGCTTATCGAGCAAATTATGATGTCATCACAAGGCACATTGACTGCCCTTATTAGATATGTACATACACTGGCGACCAAAACCGAGTGCATGCAAGTAATAAAATTGTGTTGTTGTTGTAGTAGCTGCTACAACAACAAAACCAAAAACAGCATTTTATTACAGTAGCATTTTTTTAATAATAAGCGGATTGCTTTGCAATTTTCAGAAATTGGTCTTCACTATCCAATAAATAAAACCTAGTATACAGAAAAGCTATTCTTTAACAAGAAACAAGCGATTCACAGCAAAAACGTGAGGCAACTGTATTCACTAAGTTTTGAAATTTCCTGTTTTGAGATTTTTGAAGGTTGATACCAACAGGATTGTGGAGACTTCCTTGCTTTTAATTGCGATACGTCCGAGGATGCTCTCTACTGAGTTTTCTATAATTTCGCTTGGAATATTAACCCATTCTAATTTTACTCGCATCCAAAGCTCTTCCGATTTACCCGGAGCTTACCCGTGCTATTACAATCCTCTCTTGACCACAGTGCAAAATTTTTCGATGGCGTTGGCCACGGCATTACGTGAAAATTTTGCTCAAACAGCCGGTGGTGTCGAATGTTTTCAAAATTCTTTGGATCTCGTTCCTACTGGCAAACAACTTCTTCCCCAGGGTATGCGCTTTTGTCTCCAAAGTTCAGAAAATTTGTTTGGAGAATATTGAGATAGACTTGCTGCTTCATTGTTCCTTTAATTTTAACTAACGGCACCAAGTAAAACACCCCCCCAAAAGATTCGACACCACTAGCTGCTTGAGAAAAATTTTCACGTAATGCAGGGGTCAGCACAAAGTCCAGATCTCAACGCCATCGAACAATTTTGTATTAATTGTAAGCGAATGTTGGTTAATGCAAAGAATAAATTGTAATATAATTTTCAAATTGAATCACTTTACTATATGTAAAAGATTTTTTAAATATCCGACATTCTTAAAATTGGTAGAATTATTTATTACAAAAACCTCTAACTTGTTTCGTTTTCTTTATTTCAGATCGAATGCAGTATTTATAAGTGCTCTTTATCTGATCCGACAAACGAATCAAATAATGCTGACAGTGAAAAGCAAATGCGAGTAGAGAATTAAAAAAATAAATAAAATTTAGTGGTATTTGCCAAACAAAAAAAAAAGCAAAAAATATGTAAAAACAATCATGTTTAAAGTAATTCATTTAATTAATTGCAAAACATACTCCATAAATTAAATCTTGAGCCTAAATAACTAGTAACTCAACTAACGAAAATAATACCAAGCTGCATCATTTCAAACAAGTGAGCAGTTGCCCACGGAAGAAAAATTGGGAATAACGCAATGTCTGCGCTACATTTTTATCCTGTAGTAGTTAAAATCGGTTTTAGTTAAATTCAACATGAAAGTATATAATAAAATGAAGATATCGCTGATTTTGAGTAAACATATTAAAACTTCTTATTACACTAATACCTTACTCATGCTAGAAAAAAATTCGCTTGTGGTTTATGAAAGAACAAAAACAAAGAGAATTTGTTTAATGTTTAATTAAATTTCTTTTCTTATGTATTGCATTGTGTTTTATAGGGATTTCAGCTATGTGGAGTGTTGCGGGAGTCCACGCTTTTATTCGATGGGTTCATATACAAATCATGTAGCAAAGCCTCAGTTACTGTATGTAAATATTATAATGTAATAATTAATTGTATTATTTTTAACACTAACACTTTGCATTTTCAATTCTAAAACTCATGAAACACCAAAGTATTCTAAAATAAAAGGCGGGGAATTAAATTGACATTTCAGCTGTTGTTATAATTAAACATAATTGTCCTTGTTTGTTTAGGTAAAATATTTTTGCGTGCAAATACAAGAACTAAGTTTCGAAATAAAATAATTGTTCTCCTGTTGAAAACTTTTTAAAGGGTATGTTTAATCAACTAATAATAGTTCTGTTCGTCGAAAAGTCCAGCAAGAATCACTCGACCATCAGGGAGAAAAAAATTATCTGGCTTAAATTGAGAAAAATTAAAATTTCTGCACAAATCAGGGCCGTAGAGAGAAAATTCGGACCCGCGGATAAATATGTGAGAGATAGATAGGCTTATCATGAATATTCGGCGAAAATTGTCACCGGCGAAAAATTTCGACCTTCACTTCAATTTCGAAGTTGAGATAACAGCTGGGAGGATGGTTGCGTAGGAAGGAGGCCACGTAAGATGGAAAAGCTTCTGGCTGCCATTCACTAGGAAGTGGCCGGAAATGGTTATTTAGCGTACGGTCAAATCGCATCTCACGACGATCTACATATCCTTTGGGCAGCGACCACACCACCGTTTGGGAGCGAGCTAAATTGAGAAGCCGTAAAACCTCGCTTGCGCATGGTCTCGCCACTAAATAAACCCTCTTAATAACGACCACTGCAAACGTATAAAGGACTATGATTTGAGGGTATGTACCTGGAATATCCGGACCCTTAGTGGGGAAGGTGCCTCGGTCGGCTGGTTGATGTCCTCGGGACGACAAAGGCTGACATCGCCTTTCAAGACATGCGATGAACGGGGCAAGGCAAGATAAGCGTGGAGCCTTGCGACGTCTACTACAGTTGCCACGTAAATTAGCGCAAAATCGGTGTTGGGTTTGTGGTGGGAGAGAGACTCCGTCGCCGAGTACTGGCATTCACCCTGGCGGAAGAAGGTCTAGCCATAATCCTCATCAAAGCGAGATTCTTAAACATCTCGCTCATCTGGCCCCATACTCCGACGGAAGAGAAGGAGGAGGCATCCAAAGATCTCTATGAGCGCTACGAGCGTACATACGAGCGCTGCGCCCGTCACGATAGCAAAATCGTACTTGGCAATTCCAATGCCAAGGTGAACACGGAAGGGATATTTGGGATGTCACAGAAGGACAGGAGAACTCGCTATTCCTTACATACAAGTACATATGAGAATAGCATTATAAAGTATGCAAAACGCAAATATTGCGATGGATATAGTACCGGGGGGCTTTCCCAAAGCAATCACTCCTCAAACTTGTAACATAACTTATTTGATAAAAGCCTATTTATATGAAATGCAATTTATATAAGTTTCAGTTAAAAAAAGTGCCCGTGAAAAAGCGTACGTGAACGTGCGTGACTAAAAAACGAGCTTTCGTGATTCAAAAAAATATTAGAAAACGTGACTGTGTGATTTACAAAATCATCTTCGTTAATCCTTGAATTAATCGCTGAATTCTGAAATCCGCATTTACATTTCGTTAGATTGTTAAATAAACGCTCAAATTACTGCACCAATAACTTTATTGTACTCCAAACACTTTACAATACTTCTTAAGGCAATTGATCTCTGTACTCGTAGTTTTTTGTTTTACAACTGAGCTTTCTGTCTGCTGTAGCCACGCCCTTATTTACCCGAGTCGCGTCGCACTCTTTCTCTGCTGGAACAATTCATCGTTCTTTTCATTTAATCAGTTCCACCAAATATGCGTTTCGGTGGTCCAATATGTTTATATTTTCATTTTTTAAATAAATTCGAGTGATTACAGATATATGTATGTATGTATGCATGAAAAAATTAGAAACATCATTTCTCTACGAAGCAGCAGTCTTAAAAAGAGAAAATTGTAAGAAAAAATTTTAAGAAAAAATTGTATTCAATATTTCTTCGCTAGTTACTTCTATATCTCCGAAGTTGAAAAGTAAAGCTAATGCCTGGATTATAATGCACGGGGCGAATCGTAACAAATCGCGGCGAATTCGTAAGGATCTATTGATTTTAGATGCTTCCGTTTTACGTTGCGTTCAAGTGCATTATAATCATTTGAATTCATTGGCCATACAATAGATAATTAAGTGACAGTTCACTCCGTTCCGTTACTTCCATTATAATCCAGGCATAAACCATTTAATCTTTGCTCCCCAGTTCTTCGTAAATATGATTTAAGATTAAGAAGGAGCATTCACAGGAAGCAACTGTCACAATAAGTGTGGGCCTATCTGCAAGAATCGGTATACCTTTGAGTATCATGAGCCTCTAGGAATGGTGTTGGACTATGCTCCGTAGGTACATTGAGAAAAATGTATGTAAAGAAATATAATATGGGTATCCATCAAGCCTTAAAAATGCAGTATAAACAATGATAAAAGCATAACATTTTAAAATCGTATAAAATTGAGAGTAAAAAATATAATTGTCNATAAACCATTTAATCTTTGCTCCCCAGTTCTTCGTAAATATGATTTAAGAAGTGTNATAAACCATTTAATCTTTGCTCCCCAGTTCTTCGTAAATATGATTTAAGATTAAGAAGGAGCATTCACAGGAAGCAACTGTCACAATAAGTGTGGGCCTATCTGCAAGAATCGGTATACCTTTGAGTATCATGAGCCTCTAGGAATGGTGTTGGACTATGCTCCGTAGGTACATTGAGAAAAATGTATGTAAAGAAATATAATATGGGTATCCATCAAGCCTTAAAATTGCAGTATAAACAATGATAAAAGCATAACATTTTAAAATCGTATAAAATTGAGAGTAAAAAATATAATTGTCCAAAGTTGTTGTTGTTTGGTATTGAAAATGAGAATGTGTGTGTGAGTTTGTGTGTAAAATTTTAAAATTAAATTGCTTGCAAACGTCAAGAATTTGAAAAATTCCTCAGCGGTTCTACCTTCCTATTTTTTATCATGGTATAAATCGTATAGATTTATAATTGTGTAAACTTTGGAAATCAACTGCCAAATTTGTATGGAAACACGTTTACACATATCTGATAAATTTCTAAAACGATTTCACTGAATAATCTTGATAACCTGAAGCCAATGTAAATCTGTCGCCAGAGAAGAGAGTATGGGGCATTTATGGAATACAGCTCTTAAATTTATAAGAATATCTGCTTGATCAAGTTATCGGTTTAGATGAACACCGCCTAATATTAATTTAAATATTAGTAATAAAACGCCGAAATATCAGCATAACATTTAAAATTGAAATGTAGAAAATTGCCTTTGACACATTTTACCTCATGACAATTGAAATTTCAAATTACGTTTTAGCGAAAACGGAAATTTAAAAATAGAATCCTGTGGCCACGGTTTTGAAGGAGTTCATAACTTTCGTTATCGCTTAGTTTACGGCGACTAAAGTTTGATACATCATTAAGCGGAACCTGCGATAACATGAATATGTAAATTCTGTCGCAGGGAGTTTAAAACTTAATTTTCGCGACGCAGAGGGTTGTGAAATTACCGGCATTTTGAAAACAATGGTGGTAACATTTTTTTAAAACTTATAGAAGCGACCATTTTTGGGCCTTAATCAAACTACGCCTTCACGTTAGTACTACGAGTGCCAGATACTGTCGAAATTCGACCGTTTATCTAGTTTTTTATGACTCTTGGAGGGGTGTTCTAACTTAGCACGTCGTTTAACTTATAATGTACAGAATAACTTACCGCAATATTCCCAGCTTTGAACTATACCGTGACTAAATTTTTTTAATCTTTGTAGGGCTTTCGCAGGACTTTCAATTGACTCAAAAATTAATATATCCCGATATAAATTCGGTTTATTTGGATAACACGTTACACTCTGGTAATACAATACAATTCGACAAGTATTGATATGCCAATAAACTTATATAACCTTGAAATTTCGATAACGGGATATATTCTAAGAAATTCCGAAAAAATACGATTCGATAAATCGACGAATTTCCATAAATCAATAAATATCGATAACTCAAAAAGTTCAAAGAACTCGTTTCATTACGATAACTGGATAAATTTCGTTAGTTCTATAAATAATGATTATTCAATAAATATCGATAACTTGATAAATTTGAATAACTTGACGAATTCCCATAATCCCATATATTTTTATAGCTCGATAACTATTCGTAAATTTCGACAAGTAATTTTCTGTGTCTATAAATTTCGACAACTCAATTTGAATGATTCGATGCGGTGCAATAACTCAATAAACATGCATAACTCCATAAATTTCAATAATTATAAACTTCGATGATTCGATAAATTTCAGTTACTTGATAACTTTCGATAGCTTATTTTTTTATTTTTATACCCGAGCGCACTTGTGCGCAAGGGTATATTAATTTTGTTCACATAACGGTTGTTTGTAACAGCCAAAACGAATCGAGATAGATATAGACAAATGTATACATAATGCTCAGAATGAATAGAGAAGTCGATTAAGCCATGTCTGTCTGTCCGTCCGTCTGTCCGTCCGTCCGTGTACACGATAACTCGAGCAAAAATTGAGATATCTCAACGAAATTTGGTATGTAGGTTTCCATTTATCCAAAGTAGGTTGGTATTGAAAATGGGCGAAATCGGACTGTAACCACGCCCACTTCCCAAAAAATGGAAATTTTCAGAAATACGAAAACTGCGATATTTTAGTAAATACTGAAGATTATTCACTCTGAATTGACATTTACAATAAAATTTAAACGAAAAATAAGAATATTATAAATTTTTGGATAATTGGTGTAGCCACGTCCACTTATGGTTACTTGGTAACCGGTGCACCAATTTCTTCCAAATTTGACACAGTGGTTGGCCTTAGTACAGCATACCAAATGGCCGTAACTTTTTAAAATCGGACAATAACCACGCCCACATCCCATATAACGGTAATTTAGAGAAATACAAAATCTTCGATAAGTCAGTAAATATTAAAGCTAATTTATTCAAAATTGATGCTTGCAACAATTCTTTACCAAGAAGTGTGTTTATGATAAAATTTTGGAAAATGGGCATGGCACCGCCCACTTATGATCACATATATGTATTTCGGTAGCCGTTCTACTAATTTGTACCAAACTCGGTATGGCTATTGTGCTTGCCACATAAAAGCAAAACGTTGAAAAGTATTGAAAACGGACTAAAATTACGGCCGCTTTTCATATAACGGTAAATTTCAGAAATGCTTGAAACTTCAACATTTCGAAATTTAAGGACGCTAATTTACTCAGAATTGATACACCCCCACTTACCATGTGGCGGTAGCTCGCGGAAAGGTGAAAAACATGTATTTAATACTTGCGCCGGGTATTTAATTTTCGGCTCCGCCCGAACTTAGACTTTCTTACTTGTTTATTTTTTTTTATCCTTTCAGTTACCATTATTCTCATATATTTCTCATTGTTTTCATTTTCGTCTTTATCCTAAATGCCTTCACGTTTTTCTCTTAACCGTTACTATTTATTTCCTCATCTTTACATACATCTTTATTACAAAGTTGCATCTCAAATACGAGGTAAAAAAAATGCAAAACCAACTCAAATTGAACACTTTGCAACAACAACTATTCACAAATACAGATATCTTTAAACTACAATTTTGGCCGTAATTTTCAACCACTTTTGAAACCATAAACACTCTTCTCATCCACAGAAAAATACCTGTCAAATGGTGTTCTTGGTTTCGGAATTGGTTCGGTAGAATTGCCAAACGAAGGCGGACAAAATTTATGTTAGTGTATTAATATATAGCCCCCTAAAACCCCTACCTGCGTTCGCCACTGTATATAACTGACAAATATGGACGGGTCCACTAACATCCACAATTATATTCACACATACCTATGTGTGCCAATTTTTGTGATACTCTTTTTGATGTCTCCAATTTTTTTTTCATTTGGCCGTAGGGTGGAACGAGTGATAATCGCAAATAAATAAGAGAAATTCGAAAGCAATACTAACTAGTAGAGAGTGTTGTTTTTATTCATAGGCCTGCACGCTTTGGTCGAAAAAATTTGTGCTCGTATGTACTAGTCAGTTATCTCTTCAAAAACTTTATGAAACAAGATGTGATAATAGCAATTTGAATAGCAGCGAAAGAGAGAATTTGGGTATATTTTCTACATTTTTACGATTAAGGTTCAAATAGATAGAACTCTGTAAAAATGCCTCTCTTAACACGCATTCACTTGGATAATTTTTTATTTGCTCCCAAAATCGTTTGTAACACAGCGTTCCGTAATTTCACCGACCACTTGCTACATTTAATTTGACTATAAAAGAAATCTTACATATTTCGTCGCCTGGGTAAAAAAGTTCTAGATGCAGTTATATATTTTGAAATAAGGACTTTCGATTGGTTTTATCGTTTTTAGATATCTCCTTTAGTTTCCGAGATATTGACTACAATTTTTTCGATAATTTAGAACAAATTTAGTTAGTGACGCAGTCATATTAAACTAATCATTATCTTAAAAATGGCGTTCTCTATTTTTGGATATCTCCTTTAGTTTCCGAGATATTGAGTAAAAAGTGTCGTTAATTTGGTAGTAATTTTGATCACATTTTGCCGTATTTCATACAAAGTGGCTGCCAAATTGTGGACAAATGACGCTTACGACAAAATTTTACTAAAGAAAATCCTTCATAAACTCAAAACTAATTAACAATAAACTTTAAAAATTAAATAATTTAAGAATTTTGTGAACTAGTAACATTTTCAGATGCTTAGGAGAAAATCTATCTTCGCGTTTTTGAGAAATTGCATTCCAAACTTCAATCGCGATTTCCCACAACCTGCCGAAATTAACATACGACAATCTTATACCCAGGCGACGATTTGTAATTGGGAAATTAACATACGAACGATCTTGTATTTTGAATAACAGGGCTACATGAAAAATCGAAATGCAATGCAAGAAGGCTTAAAATAACAAAGGATTGTTCATTAAAACTGAACAAACGCATTCAGTGAGGCCCAATATTTAAATACCTATGTACATACGGACATGCAAGGGTCACTTCCAAACAAAACGATTGATAAATTTATCCTCTGAAATCGTTTACTTATCTACGTAAAAATCTGTACAGATTGTGAAACTGCGTTTAGTCTCTTCACAAAAATGTTTTCTGTTTTAAAGTGAATTTGTCATTGCACCATGTAAGTGCGACTAAATATTTCCATTCTATCACACAGTATTTTGCGCACACATATTTTATGAAAAAAAAATNAACTGCGTTTAGTCTCTTCACAAAAATGTTTTCTGTTTTAAAGTGAATTTATCATTGCACCATGTAAGTGCGACTAAATATTTCCATTCTATCACACAGTATTTTGCGCACACATATTTTATGAAAAAAAAATAAAATAAATGGAAAATGTTAACTTATTGTTTAAGGCGCTGTTATGATTTCTTTGATTTTGTATTTTCGAGAGCTAGGTTAGGTTAGGTTGAAGTCGCTGCCTGGCCCAGAGGACACCAGCACACCAAGTTATTGAATTAAAAAATAACGATAGAAATTGTGTTGAAAATAAAAAATTTCGCTTACTTTTTTATTGAGTTATATTTGAAGTTATGGTCTTCTCCGTTGTGTCTGTTGGAACATATGACTCCAGAATGTGATCAGCTGTGAATTATAACTTAGTCGTCGGTACTTATAAACCACTGAAACATTTTTTTTTTGTAACATAGATAAATAACTAAAGCATTCAACAAGATTCCAAACAATTTCTAAGTACTTTGTAACTATTATTGAGCTCAGTTTCTCAGTCAGCTACCGTCACTCTTGTCTGGGTTCCCGGACATAGGAACATTGAAGGCAATGAGAAGCAGCATGATCTGGCGAAGGCAGGAGCCGGTTTGGATATATCCCAAGCGGTAGTACTGGGTTGCCCCCTTAGAATAGTCCAAAGAGAGATTACTTCGCATATACTTGAACTGGCTAGACGCAGGTGGTCAGATATACAGACTAGTAAGATATAGAGACTATGGGGCTAGCTACAACCGGACAAAGAACTTGGACCTGCTTAGCAGTTTAAGGCCAGAGGTATTCAGAATTGTAGCAACCATCTTGGGGCCCTGGCCCATAGGCAAATATGCGGAGAAAATAGGTCTACGCCTTATGATTTGCCGCAGCTGTCAACTAGAAGATAGCAAAGAAAGTGCTATCAGGAGCTACCACAAGTGAGGTCGGTAGATTCGGTAGAGAATCGAAATGGTTCGACCTAGCAACATAGAATGTGCATTGACAAAATATCCCCCGCGAGAAGAGCATCGAAATTGCGCGGCAATGAGCTCATTGTGTCCTGGGCAGCGTGTAGGAATCACTGCAACCAACAAACCAATCAAGACTCGGTATTAATCTAAACCATTTCTCAGTGATGAGAGGTCTCGCATGGTGTCGGTTTGCATTTCATCAAATTTCAAATCTCCCTTTAACTTCAAAAAATAAAACCTGTGCACATCTATGTAGAATCCCAGTTCTTTAATTTGACTTCTCATTTTGAAAATTCGAAATAACGGCGGTGACCTTAAAAAAATATATGGCAACTCTATTTAAAAATATTATCAGCCTATAGTTTCCATAAAACTCTTTCGTTTGACACTAATATTTCGATATTTCGATATTTCATTTCAACCATATTTTAAAAATTCACGTAAATTTTTTATAATTTAACGAAATACCACTCTCAAAACAGGCGACAATCCTGTTAAAAATTATTTTCGAACTAAAATTTCCTTGAATATTTTCCTTCTAACATTGTTATAAATATTTCAAGTAACTGATGAATTAAGTGGATTTAAACAGTTGGCGACCCTCCTAAATATAGTTCTTAAATAAATGATTTTAAACCCATTTTCATTGATAACCATCGGTTAGTAACTCATTTAACTTATTAAATCATTTTAGTTTAGCCCTTTGAACTGGGGCAACCCTCAAACATATCAAATATATTCAAAATTGTCCAACTAATTTGGGGTATTAACAATGGTGTAAGTGTCGTATTGTTGTATGTCGTAAACTTTAAACACCTAAAAAATATATTAAGGGGGTTCGCAAAGTACCATCAAAGTATTATTTTGAATTTTCGCAATGTTAAAAAATAGTTGGTTGCGGTTTCAAGTTATCTAAATATTTATTTATGCTTTTAAAGTTTACGACATACAACAATACGACACTAATGACACCGTTGTGAACCCCCCAAATATTTTCTTGAAGCTCTTTCATTTGACATCCATCGTTAATATTTCATATAACTTGGGTATAAAATAGTTCAATTAGACTTTTCAAATAGGTGGCAACCCAATTGAATATTTCCAAACTACTATTTTCTTAAACCTCTTTTCTAAACCTTAAACCTTATTCACTTACCAAATTCCTTTAATTAAAGTTGAATTAAATTTTTTTAACATGTACGTAGTTAAGTTATAAAGCCTTTTCAAACCCATTTCGATTGATACCCATATTTAATAATTAATTTAACTTTGTAATTAATTTGAGCTTAATTTCTTAACAGGTGGTAACTTTTTTCGAAAAAGTAAAACCTTCTTGAACATCAACACCCTAAGCCCTTTAATTTTACACCCCATTTTTGAAAATCGGACGAACGGTGCAGATCTTTTATGCTGCACAAAAAATGCCTTCGCGGCGTATTGTATATATATATAGATATGCGTGGGCCGAAAATCCGCTTTTTTAGAATTTCGATTGGTAATAGCAAAAATATGGTTCATTAGGCTTTGAAAAAANGTATTGTATATATATATAGATATGCGTGGGCCGAAAATCCGCTTTTTTAGAATTTTGATTGGTAATAGCAAAAATATGGTTCATTAGGCTTTGAAAAAAATCTGTGTGAAATTTGGAATTTTTTGGTCAACATCCCAGGCTCGCCCAATTCCATCAAAGTTCAATATGCGCAAAAAATAAAAATTAATAAAGAAATTAATTAATATATTTTTTTACTAAAATTGCAATAATCTTCGAAAGTATTAGTCTACATAATTTGGTATATGGACCTTTTTTGTAGAGAATCGAAGTAAGCAAAGAAACATTTTTTTTAGTACTTGAACTTTGATGGACTTCCGCGAGCCTAGGATATTGACCAAAAGTTATCACATTTTACACAGATTTTTTTTAGAGCATAAAGCAGTGTTTGCATTATTCAACTTTGCGTTCAACAATTGCGTTCAACTCAACGCAGGGTTGCACGAAAAAAAAGTTGAAAGGCTAAAAATATCAAAATATGAAAAAATATCAAAATATAGTCAAAATCTCCACCATGGTCAAAATCATGATACAAAAAAAGAAGGTAGTTTCATTGTCACTTTTCGGGCACCATATTAACTACCTGACAATTAAGCAGATTGTGACATTTCGTGCTACCATACCTAATCCTCAATAATCATTTATTTAGTGTAAAAAAAAAATATTTGGAAAATTAAAAGGAAATTTGTCTTCGATCTGAGCAATGACGAAAATTGAAATTCATACATCGCCATATTTGAAAAACAACCAACTGACTTTTTCTTTGACATAAAAGACCAGTAAATATGTTGTCCACCTAAAAAATTCGCTATTATTAAAGTAAAGCCAGTCACCGAAAAGGATATGGATGTGTTTTGTATCCTGAATTACTTCTGAATACTTCACTTCGGGAGAATTCTGAATTGTTACTCGTTTAATTGTGAGGCAATGAGCCCATACAACCTTCTCCGAAGCCTATTTCGGACTATGCTTTAATGACGAAATATCTATCAATACATCTTCTTCGGACTATTGAAAAAGAGAGTTTTGTTATGTAAATTTATTTATTTCGTTTAAAATAAATTGNTGAGGCAATGAGCCCATACAACCTTCTCCGAAGCCTATTTCGGACTATGCGTTAATGACGACATATCTATCAATACATCTTCTTCGGACTATTGAAAAAGAGAGTTTTGTTATGTAAATTTATTTATTTCGTTTAAAATAAATTGAAAAAAAAAAGATTTTTAATAAATAAACGTTTCAAAACTGGATTTTATTTTATTACTTCATTTCTGCACATCGATATTATTCAAAGGATCTTTAAAACGCTATTTTTTGTATGTAAATTTTACTTTTTTATTAAATCCCAAATATTTAAAAGAAAATTTCCCCTCTCAAAAAATTTCGATGTGGAAAAGCCAGGCTTAATGTTGGGATCTGGAGAAATGTCAAAAATCTGCTTTATAGTCAAAAAATAGTAGTAATGAAACTACCTTCTTTTTTGTATCATGGTCAAAATTACATAATTTCCAACGAGTTTAACATGGAGTGTGTCACATATGTAATTGGATAATTTACCTAAATGATCGACAGTTAAAGCTTTAAGTACATATGCATATTTGTATTTAAGTTTCTGTGAATTCTATACATACATACTATTTTTTCGCCTTTATACAATAATAAAAAGCAGTGGTAAAAACCAAATAGCTTCTTTTAACAGTTTTATCTAACTTGATACTTAGATACTTTAACAAAAAATAAAAGATACATTCGATACATTTTTTGTTTTTTTACGATACATTTTTTCACGACCTTGCGGCAACACTGTCCGTATCAATGTAGACAAATGCACAAATCTCTACACACAGAGATACCATTAAGGGGAAAAGAGGTTATATTTAGTTAATATTTATATTTTTATTGAGTGACAATGTGGGTGGAATTTTGGGGTAGATATTCGGCCACATATGTACATAAGTATGCCAGCGAGCTGTGAATGTACACCAAGGGCGCGTGGTGTGTGCTCATGGGGGATGCACCGTCACTGTTAACAATGCCATTGTAAATACTCAATTTAAGAGAAGCGAAGTCAATACAATGGTAAGAGAGTGCACCTGGCTGGCTGGCTGGCTGAGAATGGTAACAAAAATCGATTCCTTGAAGCTCGTTAACAAACCTTTATGAAGCGATTCGAATGGCATAGCACACAATCAGTACAAGGCAGACTAGCTGTGCCAGTAGATTTTAGCTACTCGCTGCTGAAAGCCAAAACCCAAAGCAACTCGACTGACTCGTGTGAAGCAAGAAAATCGAACCGCACGATGAACGGCCGAGGATGATGACCCACTTTTCAAAATTTTCGCATTAAGAAACAGCAAAAATTACGATGGAGTTCGAATAAAATTAGTGTTTAAAAAGATGTGTAAATATTTACATACGTGCATTCAAAAAAGTGAATAAAGCAACACAGCACTTAGTAATTAAAAGCAGTTAAATAAGCGAATGACAGTCGTGGAAAAGGATCGAAAGCAGCGAAAGGGAGGAAGGTGACGAGAGTATAGCCACGAGTATAGGAAAATTCATTGGCAGAAAAATTCGCTCTATATTATAAAACACCCCGCAACTCCGCACTGTGCACGAGTAGGCGTAGCAGCAGCAAAGCTGAGCAGCGCCAATGGAGCTCCAGCGGATCGCTAGCAGAGACTATACAGAAAACTGCTGGCACGAAGTTGTGTAAAAATCGTTCGCAAGCTGGACTGCTTGGTTGCGCGAGTGAAAATGTGCTAAAAAAATTGTGTGTTTCTAGAAAAACGGTTGAATAAAAATGCTAGAAATATTAAGAAATAATTAGATAGCAAAAAAGTGTAGAATGTAGCGAAAATCCATAAAATGGTCGCGTAATAAAGTTACAAATTCGTTTTTTTTTCTATGGTACACACAAAGCGAGCGAGTTGGCGAGAAAAGTAGAGCAAAAGTTGGTGAAAATAGATATGTACATATATGAATTATGAAAAGAAAATGTATTTTTTGCGAACAAAGTAACACATATATGTACATAGATACATAGTACATACGTATATCCATTGAAATGCATTTATGAAAATAACTAAATTCCTCCGAAATGCAAACGTAAATTAAAAAAATAAAATACATATATACATCATACATATATCATAAATAGTAACTATACCTGTTAAAATAGCAAACAAATACATCTGTATGTTTCTGAAATTTACTAATAGATCTAATCAACATGCGCACATGCACATGTACATATAAGCAGATAATGGAATTTTAATATAAAAAACCAAAAATATCCGTAAATCACAAGGCCTGAAAAGAATTGATTCTACCAATTGTAAAAAGGGAAATTGCAACCACTGAAATTATTAATAAACGAAGGGAAGTTAAACTTTCCAAACGCCAAACCGAAAAAAGCATATCGATACGAAAAGTGGTAGGAAGTGGAAGTTAAGGGTCAGCAGATGGCAGTTGGCAGTTTTGGCCAGCGAATTCAAAAAATTGCACGCACGCATACCGATACAAACGTACACACACACATTGTGACATCCATACGCACGTACGCTCCCCGAGACAGTGAAAATACATGCATACATATGTACATACAAGCGTGTGAGGTGGCGACGCACAGCTAGATGAACACGGCGTAAACGACGGCAACGGGGATTTGGCTGCTTGAGTTGACGTTCGCACGCTAACATATTTACACATTCACACGCTCCAAGGCACCATATAAATATACAGGCATACGTATGTACCCACGTACGTATTTGTAGGCGCGCGCTCGTGTACACTCGGCTGCACTGCTATTCTTCTGCTGGTTCACTGCATCTGTGGGCCGTGTGACTGGCGAAATTTATGGCTGCTTGTAGAAGCAACTCGCGTAAAGGCTTCGAATACATACGCCGAGTGGCGGGCGGCAGTGGCAGCAATAAAAACAATAGCAGTGGCATTTACGGCAGCAACACCAAAAACAACTACTAAAGTGTCAGGAGCTACAGCAACAACAGCAGCAGCCTGGCAAACTAAATCACGAGCAGCGGAAAAAATCCACAATATCAACAAAAACAACACGTACATTTCAAGCAAAATTTAATAACCGCGAAATCGTAAAAATGTAAGTACATACATACATATACGAGAACATAAAAAATGCAAATCGTATTATTACTGAATAAGTATGGTTACTCTTTTGGCAAATCTCTTAACGCGGTGCCATCGCCACGCACACATCTCACAATTTTTTTTTCAACATTTTGTGGTTTTTTTTTTTATTACTGTGACAAATGTCGTCGGTCGCGTGTTAGTTTTTGTAAGGCATTGAGTGCCGCAAGCGAACTGTCCTCATCCCCTTGAAAAAGTGTTGCAGCAAAAAATATATGTAGATTGAAATAGAAGAGAGAAGTGAGAAAAAAAAAACAACAATCAGAATAATAAAAATTATAAAACTTTACTCTGGCAAGCGTGCATATCTAAACATAGATATGCAGTCATACATAAATACATACATTTTTATCTACCCTTGCGCTCATTCCAATGCACAATAGCATTAACATACTTCTGTGTACATATGCATGTATGCATGACTCGATATGTGCCAGTATCTATATTCATGTGTATGTATGTACCTTGTGTGCCTAAAAGCTTACAAATCGTGGCAAGCATTCTGCGTTGGCCTTTCTGATAAGGGAGCGCACCACCCAGCACTGAGCACAGCTGAAAAGCACACAAACATCAATACACATACGCACACACCTACACTCATACACACGCGCGTGCTTGAAAGTGGTGACACACTTTATGATTAACTGTGTTATTTGGGGTAGATGATGGCGGTTCGCTCTCAACTTGGTGCGCTCACATTGCTCATACGCCGTGTACTCATTGTTACTCGCTGCGCTAACTCGTTGTTTGCGTAAGCGGGAATTTAATTTGACATATCATGAGCGCGTGCGAGAGATACATCGGCTATGAATGGCTGTGAGAACGAGAGGTTTGAGGAGGTAGGTAAGTTAGATACATAGAGCTTTGAACAGCATACATACATGCATACAAATATTGAGGCAAAAGTGTGCCAGCGAGTTAAAACGGTCATTGTGGAGTAAAATAAGATTTTTCTACGATGGTCTTGAGTGTGTCTCCTCTACTTTGTGTATGTAATTGTGTGTTGGGATACGGTGTGATTTCATTTCTATGAGCTTATAAGTTCTTTTTACATAGTTTTATTGTTGTTGGTTGCATTTTTATGATTGGATTGCACATTTTTTGTCTTCATCGAGGATTTTTTCCTTTGCAAAGTTTATCGATATTCTAGTGGTGCATTTAAAAAACAGAAAAATCGGTATTTTTACCATTATGCACAAAAAAATATTGATTACATTTACATAGCTCGACTGAGATTCTAATGGATCCCGCACAGGGACCAAAAATTCAAAAATATTTTCGCAAATAGTTGATATGGAAGCCTACATTTTAAAATTACACCTATGATGCACTGTTTTACGAGTCGTGCTAATTTGTTGTGCTTTAGACGGGCTACATCTTCCAATGAGAAGAAGAACGCAGAGCCTAGAGAGATCAATGGCGATCTGCGAATTGGTGGGTAGTAGGGTGTTCAAGTTATTCGAAAAATTGCTATTCAAAATTGTTATTTGAAAAATGTGTTCCCGATTCTGAAATTAACAAAAAAAAAAAAACCGGATAAAGCGGTTTTATTTTACATTGTTTTTATATAGCGAAAATGCTTATGTTGGCATGAAGCCATGCCCAAAAATTACAATAAACTATTCAGGTAGGTTCTGGAATCCGAGTGAAAGTGAATTTGGAAATGAGTCCAAATCCGAGTGAATTATAATTTTGGTGTTCTGGAAAACGAAATATTTGTTCATTTTCGCACTCGGATTGCATTCACCCTAATAATGAACTTTACATCTGACATCTGCCAATTTGACACAATCTAACAAACTTTTAGCAAGCAAAGTTGTCAATTAAACACAAATAAATAACAAAGATTTAAATGAAAAACGAAAAATGAGTGCTTTAATTGCGTTTGCTACCATATTTATGGAAACTGAGGAGCATGCAGAAGAAGCCCTTAATAGAAGAATACTGCGGGATCATTCCAATCCATTAGAGCCATGACGCTTTAATTTGGAGTGTTAGTAGAGCTCAGGACTATTTCCAGCGGCGATACGAAAACGGAGATCGCGGGTCTTGGCTCTTGGGTGATGCTGGTTATGCTCTCAAGCCATATTCACAGCATACCGAAACCACATATTGTTGCATCAGCACATCATACTTTTAATCAAAAACATTATTCGGCACGCAACGTTGTTGAGAGAACGATAGGGGTATTAAAAAGCCGGTTTAGATGCTTAGCCCGCTGTCTTCAATACCAACCACAAAAGGTGGTACAAATAACAAATGTTTGCTGCGCTTTGCATAATGTTTGCAAACACTACAAAGTGCAAGAGTTAATTGAGTTTGACATTGAAGACGATGGAAATGAATCTGCTGTTGCTGAAGAAATATTAACCGCGTCTACACTTGATGAGGCGATAATGATACGAGAGAATATAGCCACCCACCTTCATACAAATACCTGAAAATTTAATTCATCTCCTTAAATAAAACAACATTTATATTTAAAATAAAATATAATTCACTTTTATTGGAACAAAAGTTAAATTTCATATTTAAAAAATAACATATGTACATTAAAAAACTATTTACAGACAACTATTTACGAAAAATATTTACAGATAATTATTTACAGAAAGATATTTACATAAAACTACATATTTACAAAGGTGGAGAGTGTTATCTAATTACTTGGTTTGGAGTGGTATTTCAAATACATTTTTAACTCCTCTAACTCACACTCTTTTTGGTTTGAGCTCATTCTCCGTGTGAGGCAGCCTCTCCATTTGGAGATGATGCCTTTTTTTCTCCTGATTACCTTCTTATATGGCAACTGTCATTTCCTTCACAGCTTCGCATAGACTTTTTATGCCGGTGCTTACTTCGTTTGTGGTCGTTTACATTGTCCTGCAACCCATCTACCAAACTTTTCATGGCAGTTGTCTGCTCCCCAATGTTAGTCTTAAGTGAGTCGGAAACTGCAGGCTCACGCCTTCGGGACCGTGTTGAAGCAGCGGCACTAGTGGATGGTATATCGTCACTGGAAGCCTCCGAAGAAATCTTAGTGCTTCCAGTAGGTGCACCGAAGTCTGCTGTGTTGGCAATACCTTCCACCACCGTATATATTCCACATAAACGGGCAATTGCATCCTCTGTTTTCGTCAGGACATGCTTGTTGAATGGACCTCCTCCGGTTGCCCTAGCTTCGGTGTTGTTGTGAGCAACTTTTTTCCTGACGAAGGCCTTCCAATCCATCCAAACCTATTAAAATATTTACATTAGAAAGGTCGATTAACGTAGAAAAAATTAACTTGGTCACCTTTTTCCAGCCAGACATATCCTTATGTGGTGGGCCGTGGGCATTCAAATCTTCTACCAGCTCCTTCCAGAGTGCATCTACTTTGGCTTTGTCACCTTTCACGAAACCTCGAGCGATATCCCGATGGTTCTCCATGAATTGGTGAAGGATTGTATCCTGTTGCGTATTCTTATGTTTTCCCCTTAAACATTTAATTTGTGTAAAATTTGTTACTTTTATTCTTATTAGTTTTAATATTAATGTATTTCAATAATAATTTAAAATTTACTCACATTTTCGTCACGATCACAACCGCTAATTTAAAATTTGTGTGTATGCATAAAATCCACAATCTTGAAACGAAGTGAATGTAATCCGAAGATTTTTTCGCGGATTCGTTTATCAGAACATCCAAATTCACTCGGAATTCATTTTGAAAAAAAAAATGTGGAAATGAAACTCGGAAAGTGAAACATAGAACACCAAATGTCGGATTCAAAGCGAATTTGGTTCAAATTCACTCGGAAGTGAATTGCAGAACCTGCCTGATTAACAGTAAAGATATCTTTCATTTAGAAAAGAGCAGAGCAAAATAAGTTGATTTTTTTTAGTAAAGTAAAATAAGTGAAAATTAGTGAAAAATTCACGTTTGGTCTTTTTCAGAGGTGGAGTAAAAGTATAGATCTCTCCAT
This sequence comes from Rhagoletis zephyria, assembly GCF_001687245.7. NCBI lineage: Eukaryota > Metazoa > Arthropoda > Insecta > Diptera > Tephritidae > Rhagoletis > Rhagoletis zephyria. Next base: position 111,097 of record NW_016158686.1, read on the forward strand.
TTGTGTCACAACATCAAGAAGCAGAACACGAATTGGAGGAGAATCTCGGCTATACTGTTCTCCCCAAATAACATGGAATATAATTTTAAAATTATTTAGGGGTTTCCCTTGAACTGAAAAAGCCTTGAGAACTTCGAAAAGTTCAAAACTTTTACTCAGAGGTCAAGATTTGCGTGAAATGAAAAAACCGGTGAAAAATCAACATTTCAAAAAATCCTCATACAAATATTAAAAAAAAAAAAACCGTTGGAACCCGGGCTGGAAAAACCGAGGCAATCACCGTAGTGGGTGGTGACAAAAAAGCGTTTGAAGTGCCTTTGCACTGTCTTCACCGCGTGCTAGACTTGCTTCACCCTGTACTAGCCTTAGATATGCATAACAACCGTAAGGGGGTGTCCCGTAATTACCCTAATCTCACTTTCGATTGGCTTCACATTTATTATGGGTTCTATAGACGATTTTTTTTTCTTTTATTTATTCAGAGATTTGTTCTGTCAAAGCTTGGATTTTTTCGTGATTCTGACCAATCATATACTTCTTCAAATCCTTATATCTCGGGTTATGCTTATCACAGAGACTTAACCCCCAAAACATCAGTATGTACAAAGTACAGTTTAATTTTTGTTTTCCATTCATTCATTCATTCATTCAAGGATTGAAAAATTACAATGGGCAATCAAGGGTTGTTGATATTCTGCATCCAAGCGAAAATCCAATTGAAATTACGAGTTAATGAAAACCTAATTTGTTTTTATATTATTATTTGTAAACATTTTTTTAGTTCGGCGAATAATAAAAACGCCCAAGAAATTGTCAAGAAAAATTTGTTGAAATTTGCTACGCTTACTATTATGATGTTCTAAAGTTTTTTTTGTGAAGAGTACAACGTACCCTTGTTTTCAACAGAAATATATGCCCGTTCCATTATTTCGTTAAGAAAAAGTAAGACAGCAGGCTGTAAAATATCAGATGTCAAAACTCCTTGGACTACTATTCACATATACGAAATAATAACAATTTATTTCTTGGCCATTTTCTTAAAAGGTTCGTACCTAAAATTAAAATTAAGCTTGTAAACCCTGAATAAGCAAAATAGGTAGTTCCAAGGAAAGCTAAAAATTTTCGGCCCTGTTCATCATCTTTGTGAGAAAATTCCTCACTGGCTCGTGTCCCTTTTTTACACTGAACATGCATAACTTAAACATTCTTTTTTATGAAGTTGAAGCTGTCTGACAGAAGATGATGCTCATCAGAAAGATTTTTTGACAAGATGTGCATCTATTTTTAACCGACTTCAAATAAAGAAGCAGGTTTAAAGTTGGCCACGCACGTAAACCGGTTCCTATAATCATTTTTTGAAGGATACCTCAGACGGGATGCCATATTAATTTGGTTGAGATCCGATTATTCGATCTTGCAGAAATTAACGGTATTCTTAAATTCAATTTGATTAATTTAATTTAAATTGAATTGGTTTTTTTTTGTTTAAAAATTACTTGATATTAAAAAAGTGCAAACAATTATCTTCGTTGAAACCGCCGCAAGTATACATAATATATTTTTTTTGGAGCGAATTGGGAAATACGCATTGAAAATGGAGTTTTTCCAAAGGGAAAAAATTAAAAAAATAACACGTTTTTTGTAAATTTTTTCATTTATATTTAAGCTTGCTCTTTTATAAAACAAAATCAACCCACTAACGAAGCAAATCGACGGTTCAATAAAAAAGTTATGGATGGCAAAATGAAAATGCGTAATGATTTTTGTTGATGAAGTATGAGCACGAAAAAATGTTACTCATACGCCATGTATGTACATGGCCATACTCGTCATGGCGTATGAGAAACATTTTCCAAGTTAATGTCAGCATTTTTTTCATGCACTATGCAAACTTAAAATGAAAATTTATTGGGAAAATCACTTGATTTAAAAAAATGGTATACATATCCGTAATGTACGATACAAAAGGAAGTTTACATGCCTCAGCGGTTTTGTGTTATTTGACCATAACTTCAAAAATAGTTTTTCCAGATGAAAACGCTATATGTACATATATCGTCACCTGAAATGCATAATCCGTAACTAACAACAAATTTGTTTTACATACAACGATGTGGGGACTTGCAATTCGATAAAATGCATCATAACACTGCCCAACAAAATTCTGTTCAGTTAAAAATTGTAGCCGATTCTTATAGCATTTTTCCCGTAGAATCCGAATGTGACCGTAAAGATATTGGATTGGCTCTAGTTTTCGAGCAACGTAGGTTTAAAGGTGCCGAAAAACGCGTTTATGGCCATTTTCGAGCCTCCGTAAAACAATAAATTGATGCAATATATTTGTCTGTGTGGGAGGATAAAATCGTATAAAATCGCTGCTGAAAAAATTGTTTAGTATTGTTATCATTGATTTGCGTGACATTGAATACGGAAGTAATAACACTGTGTAATTGCAAAAACATTTAATCGCTTTATTGCAGTGTTCCGTGTGAACTTCTAAATCGTAATATCTAATTAGAGCAACCATTCAGTTAAAATATGATCCTCATTTTCCCGCATTTTTTGGTTGGTAAGCCTCTCAAAAATTGTTATTTCGGGCTAAGAGCGCATTTAAATGCTTTTCATTCGCTGAACGCAATGCAATTTTTAGCCAATATCTATATCCATATTTAGTCACTAAAGTTTTAAGCAGGTGTTTCAATCATTCAACTAGATGGAGTATTATGGAAGATATGGCGCTTTATTGGCTGGATACAGTGCTTTCAACTTTTAAAAACTCGTTTTCTTTAGTAAATAACTAAATTTGAACAACGCGAATATTTTTCGCATATACGTGAGCTTCTCCCCTTAAAACTTAGATATCATTCATTAAATTTTATAAAATATTAAGGGAGGATATCGTTTGGTAACAGAAAAATACCTTTTAGAAATAAGTATGTATGTATATATGTAGATAAGAAAATATTTTATTAAAGTCACGAATTTTACGCCAAATTAAAACCTTAACAGTTCACAGCTGTCGGAGGGCTGTAAATTTCCCTAGAAGTAAAAATTTCTCAAGAATTAAACATACCAGGTTTTAAGACTCACTGATCTCTAGTTTTATAAAGTGTTGCCAGTTTTTTCCAGCCATACGGGACAAATGCATAATTTTTCCCAAAAATACGGAATTTACAAAATTTTAACGGAACAAATGAGAAATAAAGGATTTGCATTAAAAGCCCAACTACGAACCAAATATAAACAAAGGTGATCCATTTCAACGAAGTAATGCTCATATTAGCTATAATAATATGATGAATTTCGTTTATTTCACTTTCACTTTCTAATTTCTACAAAAATATGTATGTACGTAAACATATAATTGACAAAACCATAAAAACAAAGTAAGTGGAGGATGTATTTTCTTCCTTATAAAAGTCAGTTTTATGCATGCATTATATGGGAGAAGATTCCCAACACCCTCAAAAAAAGAAAATTTTTACAAATCATCGGTAGTTTTTAGCTATATTTCTCTTAAGCTCGATCTACATGAAGCGATTTTCTAGGCGATTCAACCGTGCTGTCAAAAAATTGCCTCATATAAAGGCAGCTTTAGAGAGTTGCATGCAATAATGCCTAGTAATGACCTACTCACAATTACCGCGTTAAATCATGGCCATGTTGAGTAGAAGTTTACAGGTTGAAAAGAATAATGAAATTGTCGAAAATACGGGAAAAATCTTGTGCCGGCGGAACATTTCAAATTTAATGCAAAATACGGGACGTCCCGGCAAACACGGGATATTTGGCAACGTTATGTATAGTCACCAAGATAAAGCAATTTGAAAAGGCAAAAAAGGCGTAGTAATAATGCGGCTGTTAAATATTTAACTACTTCTGGCAAGGTAGATATCTACATATACTAGTTTTACTAATTCTCTGTGATTTGCTTTCTACCAACGAGATTGATGTCTAGACTAGTTATTTTCTATGTCTGGACAAGCAAGATTTCGAAATGATAAAAGCGTGGTAATAAATATTGAAATCCAATTGAAATTAATCAAAGGAATATAATATCAGAATCAAATCATGAAAACATCATTTAAAATTATAGGGCACATTTTATTCTTTCATGTCTTATTGTTTTTTAAGACTGGTCCACCAAAAAACATAAGAACGAAATTATCAAATGCAGCCAGTGCAAAGAAATGCAACATAAAAAGGAATACGTTCTTTTTGACGCACGTCAAAGGTCAAGTATGTATATCTCTGTGTTCGTATGTAAAAAGTAGCTTATGTCGAAAGGCTGATTTTAGGATAATGNTTTCCATATGAACACAGATCTCAAATTCAAACTCCGAGATATTGCGTTCTTGAACCAAATTCTGAAGTAGGGCGAATTGCAAAGTTCTCTAAGATAGGGCGTTTTCTCGCAGTTAAACCTGAAAAGAAAACCAGAAAAAAAGGAAAACAGAAAACGGTTATTTCTCTCAAATCCAGTATATGGAGTTCAAGAATTTAAATAGATGATAAACCACAGTAGCAGGGTTTGCCTAGAAGCCTGATTCTAGTCCTAAATGGTGCTAGGCAATTACAGACTTCTGAAGACCCTACAGGATTTTAGGTCCCGCCATCTCCTTTTAGTCACCTTTTCCCAGTGCTGAGAGATGCGGCTCTTGATATAGCTTAGAACCTCCGGCATCCAGAGCCGAACCGTTCCTAGATAGCTCGTCGGCCATCTCATCGCCATGAATTCTGTTGTGCCCCGGCAGGCACTAAGATCAGTGCAACGACATGGCTATCAGCTAAAGCCATAACGTTCTTTCTACCCTGTTTTATTACGCTGGATGTGATGCTTACAAGAGCCAAGTGCCTTGAACGCTGCCTGGCTATCCGAGAAAATAGCATTACTGGGCCCGGTTAGCTTTGAGACTAAAATTAATTTGCACGCCGCTTTGATGGCAAATACCTCCGCCTGAAAAATATTAACCGAACTCGGTAGTCAAATAGACTCTTCGATTTGGAGGCCACTTAAAAAAATTCCCGCTCCCAAGACAGTATTCATTTTTGAGCCGTCCGTAAAAATAGATACTTCAAAGCGTACAGTAAAAATAGGCTGCTTCCACGCCTTTCTTGGTGGAAACATCGTTGCGCAGTTTTATTTGAACAGAACAGGCTCCTTCGTCAGATTTTGCCTTTTGTGTAGGTATGACCAGAATTGCTACTTTCGCAGTTTTTTGCCAAATATGGTCAACTTGGTAGATTGTTAAAACAAAATTTTGGTAAATATTTGATCACATTATCGAAAGTTCTTTCGAGCCCAAATATATGCATTCAGTGTATTCAAGTTGTTGAATTGTTTGTTATTTTCATAAACGCTCCTGGCGGAAACTCCCCAAAAGTCCCAAATCCTGTTGAGACCCGTAAAGCATACAACTCAATTCCAGTCTTGATTGTTGTGATTAATAAGGACTACGGAGTGAAATTTTTCATTGCTGTTGTTATTATTTTATTATGTTAAAAATTACAGC